>NC_056732.1:427823905-427851405 GCF_019279795.1 Protopterus annectens | reverse complement strand
TAAACATGTTTAAATACGTTTAGCTATTTAATATAGATTAAATATCCAAACAGGTTGATCCTATTGTTGTCACTATAACTTAGCAGCATGTAATTTTAAAATGCTGCCTAAAGAGACAGCATCATTCATACCAGATTGTGTGCTTATTTATTTATTTATTTTATTTATTTACATGTGTTGACCGGGAATGTTTAACTGGACACAGGCCCAGGGAGAAAAGCTCCACAAATTAAAATATTACAAACATAGTTACAGATGAAGAATCCAATAAATTAAAATATTACAAACATAGTTACAGATGAAGAACATAGTACATTCAGTAGATAACTAGCATCTGTTCTATCCACAAAGTTATAGCAGATATTAACAAATGTTACAATAAGAAGTTACTGCCATATAATAAGTAGATAGGCATGGAAGTATCAGAGCTTGCTGTAATCAAAGGTAGTTTGTGGGATGGAAGAGAGGTAGAGGGTAGATGGAGTGGGAGAAGTTAGAGAGGAGAGTTACAAAGGCATAGCCAGCATGTTTTTAGGTGCAATTTAAGTAAAGCTTTGAAGTGGGTGCATGATGGTAGAGAGGTTATTGTGGGGGGGGGGGGGTTCCATAATTTGGCTATAGCGCTGGATAATAGTGCTTCTCCAGCAGTGTTATCGGCTCTAGTAACCTGTAATTGATTTTTGTTGCTGGATCATAGTGGTCTGGTGGTGAGATAGGGTTGGAGTAGATACTGGAGGGATGGGACCTTTAAAGGATGGTTAACCAGTTTGTGAGCGAGTGCGAGTTGATACCATTGAAGGAGGTGAGGGAGTTCTAGCCAGCCTAGTTCAGTAAGTGAGAGACAGTGGTGACTGTGGTAGGATGCTCCAGTGGCAAATTTGGCAATTTTGTTGTAGCAGGTCTCGAATTTATTTAGATCACATTGCCTTAGGTTGGTATATACTGGAGAATCATAAAGTAGGGTGGAGATAAGGTGCAAATTTGCAACTGAAATCCTAGCTGCTTTGGTGAGAAGTTGCTTATTTCTGTATAAGGCTCCTAGTTTTTGGTGGACTTTGTTTATGGTCATGGATATGTGCATGTCAAATTTGAGATTGTTGTCTATTTCAACTTCTAGCAATTTGGTGTGATCTGTTGGGTGGATAGTGATGTCTTTTGCTGTGATGTTAAAGTGAGAGTTGTTTTGAGTATGTTTGGTGGGTTCAAAGATGAGGAGTTTAGTTTTGTTTGGGTTGAGTATTAACTGGGCATTGGATAGCCAAGTTTGAACAGAGGAAAAGGCATCCTATGTGACCTTTTGCAGTTCGGTAGGGACTGGGCTGAGCAGATGATGGTTGAGTCATCTACATATTGTATGAGTGTGCCATGTTTGGTGCAGAGGCTAGATTATTGGTGAAAATAGAGAAGAGTAGGGGTCCAAAGATGGATCTTTGTGGAACACCAATAGATACAGGTAGTTGGGGAGATATGTCATTTTGCCATACAACAGATTGCTGGCGGTCAGACAGGTAACTTTGAAACCAGTTGGTGACTGATTGAGAAAAGGATAGATTATTGAGTACAGAGAGGAGTTGTTTAAATGTAATTGCCATAGTGGTTCTCTAGATTCTAAGCTAAGTTCCCAAGGACCACCTCTTGGGTTTATAGGAACTTTTTCCAGTATATGAAAATAAAACTTAGTATCCTCAGTACATTTCAACTTATGTTTATACAATGCATTATTTATATTGGAATTCTGAATATCATCATAATGCTTGTAAATCCTTCTTTTCAGCATACATTCTGTTTTCCCCACATAGTATGAATGTCAGGCAACTTAAACAAATACAGGAACACCAAAAGGAACAAAGGGGGTGGTATCAGTTTTGAATGATTTCTTAAAGGGTTTTAACACTGTTCCAATGAACAGTATTGATTTTACTTCTGTTATCATTATGTGTTTATAAATGTTTATTACAGTGGGAAAAAGGAAAACCTCCTTAGCCCACAGCTAGTGATCTTACAGCATTACCTAAAAAAGATGGCAAATGAGCCATACATAGATCACACACACATGTATGCACTCAAACACATGCATGCATTCACATACACACATGCCTACATTTATACACATGCATGCATTCACATACACACATGCCTACATCTACACTAATGCATGCATTCATATACTTATGCATACAATCGCACACATGCATGCATTCATACACACCTGCACACATTCATGCATACATTCATGCACACATACACATTCATGCATTCATACACATGCTTACAACATGCATGCACTCACACATGCATTCACACAAATGCATACATTCATACACATGCGTCCATACACATGCATACATTCACACACATGCATGCACTGACACACATGCATGGATTCATGCATACATGCATACATTCATGCACATGCATACATTCAGAAACATGCATGCATTCACATGTGCATTCATATACATGTATACATTCACACACATACATGCATTCCCATACATACATACATGCATTCATACACACATTAAGCACATTAAAACTGAGATGCATATGGTCAGTTTTTAGTATATTATGCATACTTCAATCAAAAACATCCACTGTAATAAGGAATGTACTAAAAATCAACCTTCTGCATTCTGACATAATAAATGGGACCATATCTCTATCTATCTATCTATCTATCTATCTATCTATCTATCTATCTATCTATCTATCTATCTATCTATCTATCTATCTATCTATCTATCTATCTATCTATCTATCTATCTATCTATCTGTCTTAGTCATAGACATTCTAGCTGTCACATTCTTGAGAAGGAATGTTTCTAGTAATTCCAGAAACAACCACATTTAACATGCGCTCATAATTTGGTTGCTAGTGTGACTTGAGTGGAGATTTGTTCATCAGTGGGTTAGTTCATAGATTGCATTCCCATGTGAAGACAGCAATATCTGAACCTTGGCACCGGAATAAAGTTCAGAGTTCTGTAGTGAGAGATGCATCTTCCCTAAGGTAAGATATTAAATGCAGTAATACTTCCACCTGTTGTAACACTGTGGTAAATCTACATGCAAATCACAAACCCAGAGCAGTACTTGAAAAGTAGACTTCCCAGTTGTCTTGGTCAGCATTCCCTCTACCATAACAGAATTTTTAGGCTTTGAGTAGGGGTAGAGTTGTATACTGGCTGACAAACCACATTCTACAAAAGTAGCACATTTAACCAAATGTGATCTGGATGAATTTTAGAAACAGAAAATCCACTGAAAATATGGAGGGAAGGCGGCAGTCAGTCACCATTGTTTGTGGGGCTGTGGAGTCGCTTTCCCCAAAGCATATCAGTCCTAGGGATGATAATAAAACTACTTTATCATTTTGTGCTGCATAGGGCTAAAAATCTTATTCCTGTAATTTGCCACTTCACTAGCAGCCAAAGTACTGTATGTATAATGCACTTCCACGTGTACCATAAAAGACTGTATATAAATAAGGTACTTCACATTAATTCTTCTACACCTTATTTCTTACATAGTACCCTTAGGAACTCATCTCATGACTAACGTGTGCAACACATGTGAAATACCTTTTTTCTAAATTATAGAAATACTGTGACCTGAATTTAAAAGCTGTTGGCTGCCATTTTTATTACATTATCTGCAGAAATCTGTACTACACATTTTAAGTCAAATACTTTTAAACTGTCCAAGCTACAACAGTGTGGTCATCAATCATGTTATGTGCTGTCAACCTTTAAATGATTTTGTTGTTTTACTTAAGTTGTAAGTACATTATTGTTTTCCTATAATCTTGTGAATCAAGTCAACAGAAGCATTCATCCATTTTGCTCTGAAGATGGTTTTGCACTATGACTGCAAATGTCTCCAGCCTCCAGTAGATAATTTTTAGTTGCCTCTGAAAAATAACTTCTAGCATACCCATGACATGTTTTATTAAAACTACATAGTAAGTTTCTGGTAAAAACTAACAATGTTACAAAACTACTTTTGCCACATTAGAAAATGGCACTTAATTTTAATGATTTCAGAGTCTTTATTGATTTATTGTATGGGCCTGCACAGATGTTGCGTTTTTAACTAAAGTGGTAGAAAGTTTAATTTATAGCTTAGCTGATAATTCTGCACATTGCTTGTCAAATCAGTTTTCTAGAACAGAGTATTTTGTGTAAATCGGTAGGCTCATAAGCTGTATTCTAAATGAAGCTTTATTGAAAAGTGAAACCATAATACTGAAAATGACAACTAATACCCTCACCTGAGATATACCTGGGAGAGTACTGAAACAGAAACCTCCATTGAAAGGTAATCTTTACTTTAGGTTGTTGTTAGGCTTTAAGGTTATGTTTATGTGTGATGAAGGCTGCTGTGCTGGAAATGTTTATGGAAGGTTTGGAAGGCCTACATTTGATTGACAGTTTTGGAAAAAAAATCAGGATGACAAACATGAATCATTGCTTACTATGCAGGAATTAAAAAATAATAATATTTTTTGTATAAATCAGCTTGAAAAGATTGCTGTTTTGCTATTGATATGATTGCTATGATATTGATGCTTGAAGTGGCTTACACGCTAACAGCAATGTCTCACATCTTCATAGTATTAGTAAATTACAAATTGTTTGGTCACACATATCACCTAATGCTATCTCTAAGTCCTATTTTGAGTACATTTTTGATGTGTAAATATGTTACCTACAAAGCCACACAAACCCAGCCAAAAGGGAAATGTGGCAAAAGAAAAAAATTCCCTTTTGACCACGCAGCACTGGTAATACCATCAGGCAGTATGTGTGGCCGATCAATTTGCAATGTACTAGCACTTTTGTGATAGCGTGCAAGACACTTCAATCATCAACACAATGAAAAACAGTGGTCTTTTCTTGTATCACCATCATGTAACACAATAATCTCTAGTTCCTGACTTCATTTTGTGGGTCAATAATGAGTTTGTTTGTGTAAGGAATTCATACAGATTATGTGTGAATTCTGGTTTACTCAGGAAATGTCTTCTATAACACATTGATGGAGTGATACCACTGATCTAATATTCCTACTAGACATGATGATGTCTGAGTGGCAGGTGGGGGACAGAGTCTGATAGTCTGACCATTTCCTGGCCTGGTCTACTTTGCTCTGAAGTGTCCTTTTAATCACCCCAACTCTTGAGATAACAGAGTGTCATAATGCAAAGTTACACTGTATTTGTTTTCATCAATAATCTGCTTCATCAGGAGGGCAGCACAATTTACCATGATCAGTTGGTCACTAATTTTATCAGGTTATTGCCTTCTGCTACGAGCTTTCTTGTCACATATCATCTATATATAGACCTAGTTATGGCATGTGAAGCACAGATTGATGTCAGCTCTATAGTTTATTGAGAGATGCCTGCATGTTTGAACATAACTGGAGTTGTGTGCATCTTAGGATTCACTGTTTCAATCTGGAGGAGCATTAGCATCTATGCCAGACCAAGATCTCTTGCAAAAGGCAACTTTTCTCACTAGAGAGAGCTCTCTGCAATTACTAACCAAATGCTTCTTCTCAAGCTTGTCTCATGACTCAGTGAGCTTTAATATCACAAGAAAACATTCAGATCCAAAATCACTCAACAAATAAAATTTCTCAGTATTATTGACATATATGTAACCATTCTGCGGCAATAAAAGCAACAAATATCAAATGGCAAATCAGTTTCAGTGCTCAAAGGCACCTTCTTTGCTTATTCCCTAGTACTACACATTCTTACCAGCATATTGCTTACTGGCACACATTATTTCCAGCATATTATTTAGAGATATACACAATTAACAGCATTTTATGTACTGGTAACACCATTACCAGCATGTCCTTATTGGTACACCCCATTACCATCATATTTCTTACTGGTGCACACAATTACCAGTGTATTCCTTACCAGTATTCATTAGTACCTTTAAAAACCATTCCAAGCACATCACTTACTGGCACACACATTGCAAGTGCATTCCTTAGTGTCACATAGCAGTGTCATGGTATTCTTTACTAGTTCATGCCATTAACAGCATACTCCTTACTGGTACATGACATTACAAGTATATTACTTAAAGGAATATACTATTGCCAGCATATTCCTTTCTGATAAATACCATTACCAGCGTGTTCCCTAATGATACACACCATTACCAACTTATTCTTTACTGATGCACAACACAAGATTCTTGATAAACTATCTGATCTTAACCTAGCCTGCTCTACCATTAAATGGTTCTCTACCTATCTCAGTAATAGACAACAGTCAGTAAGATAGCAGTCCACCTGCTCCCCTTACTTACCCATTGATAATGGGGTCCAGCAAGGCTCCATTCTTGGCCCTTTACTCTTTAATGTTTTACCAATCAACTACACACTTACTGTACAACATCCACATTGATACAGTACATGGACAACTCCACTCTTATCACCTGTTCTGACATAATTTCTAACCTCTTCTCTATCACTCAAAAAAGCTTTCTGTCTACAGAAAAATGGCTAACTGACAACCAAGTAATACTTAACCCCAAGAAAACAAGACTTCTACTCTTTCTTCCCAAATCCCTCTCTCACCTCAAAACAACCTTCACCATTTCTTCTCTTGATAACACCATCATTCAAGCTGACCCACATATAAAACTCCTCGATATAATAATTGATGACCAATTGAAATTTGATACCCATATACAGCATTGTATCAAAAAGACAACTCAGATACTTGGCTTACTCTACAGACATAAAAAATACCCAAACATCACTTCCTTGCTTTAAAACAACTCCACCAGCTGGATTTCCCCCAACACCTGCTTCTTTCCCAGTTGCAACTCATGCACTCTTTAATCTCCAAACCCTTAGCCTGTCCCTCTCTCCCCTCTCTAATATCCATTTACACCCCTCCTGCACTCTCCACAGCTCAGACCAGCACCTACTTGACAACTACAAACCTAAGAAAAACATCAGCAAACTTCTTTACGAAAACAGTGCATCCCAGACATGGAACAACCTCCTCCCTAACATCCGAACCATTACTATGACATATCTCTTTAAATTGAAACTGAAAATTTTCTTCCTAAATGCCATCTCTTGCCACTGCCAAGATCTTACTTAATTTCTCCTGCACTACCCCTTATACCTCTTTGCTATCTCTCATATCACTACCAAAGCTGTCTTCATTGGCTCCTTTTGTAACTTATGACTCTTTACCCACTTTTACCAATAATTTCTTGCACTCTGAAGACAGCAGCAATACCAACTATATTTGTCTCTCACCCACATACATCTTCTTACATAATACCAAGCTACTTCTAATGTGAAACCTCAACTGTGTGTAGTCATTTGAAGTTCTGCCTGTTATTACTACAGAACATTTTTCTAAGCTTGTATTTTTTTCTAGTCTGTCCAAAATTTGTATTTCCTGTAAAGTATATAATTTTTTTTGAAATGTGTTCACAGGCTGTATTGTATATACCCACCCCTCAATTAGCTATTCAAAATTGCGCCAAAAATTTTAAAGCAATATATACACATCACATTACAATAGTAAAAATATTGCATGTAGCAAATATCAAAACTAAATAAATGTTACCATAAAATATTATGTTCTGTTAATAAATTATTAAATAAACTCAATTTTAACTTTACTAACCTAAAATTCGATCAAGTTTTAAAACACTAGCAATGCTTATAGTTTCATTGATACCTGGGTAACAAGAGGCATTTAAAAACAACTGCCATCTCAATTCCATCATATCCAAATGCACATCTGTAATGCACCCCTGTTCATCCTGCACTAACTGCTGTAAAACCAACAATTTAAAATCATGTGTTTTCATTGATATGTCTATACAAAGCACTAGTAATCCTACAATATCTGTTGTCACCCAGATGTTTACCTATTCTTAATTTAAATTTTCTACAGGTTTTCCCAATGTAGAAACTAGAACATTTTCCACATTTAGCCATATACACAACATTTTCACTATTACAATTGTAGTGGCCTCTAATATTGACAGTCTTCCGATTAACCCTAATTTGACCTTCAGTTTCCATTATAAATGTACAAAAAGAGCAGGAATTACTTTTAAAATTACCTACATTTCTATTGATTCTGCCTTCATGTCTAATACTTTCCAAAATGTTCTTTATAGATTTGTCCCTCCTAAAAACATGTCTCAGGTTTTTACCAACTTTCAACCCAACATTAACATCTATACAGAAATTGTCCTCTACAAGGAAAAATATTGAATGCTAGCAGCCATGCCATATTTTTTGTAGAATTAAAAATTGCTGAATCGATTTTGGAAATAAATCTGCTGTGAGATGACAAAAATGCATCATATATTAATAATTGCTTTAAAGTTATATGAAACAAAGCCATAGTGTTATCTTCTTTTTCTTTAAATAGTACTTTCCGCATGTATCATTACATGTATAAAACAGTTAATATAGCCAATTAGATATTGTATAGTCTAAAGACGGACCAAAATACGCTTCTGTTATGTATTTAATTTCTTCCAAAGCTAATAGGCAGGATACATATTATATATAAATATATTTGTGTGTGTGTGTGTGTGTGTGTGTGTGTGTGTGTGTGTGTGTGTGTGTGTGTGTGTGTGTGTGTGTGTGTGTGTATGTGTGTGTGTGTGTGTGTGTATATATATCTATATCTAAATCTATCTCTCTCTTTCTCTCTCTATACATAAATTATACATAAATATAGATATACATGAATATAGATATATACATATATCTATCCGTCTGTACATAGACAGATATAGACAGACAGATGGGGAGTACTACAAATGCTCAAGTCCCAAGTGCTCAGAAGCCAAGGACCCAAGCACTTTGCAACATGGGTAGGCTACTGCTCACACTCAAACTGAGCCCCAAGCCTTTCTGTGTTGGAGGGAAGCCTTCTAGCTTATCAGTGGGAGTGGTAAGCATTAGGTAGCCTATCTATCACAAGAGGAGTGGTTTCTGGCCCAGATTTGTGGTTTATTGGCCTTTTGGGCAGTTTCTTCCATCTCTTTCAACTTTCTGGCTTAAAAGCCTGTGTTTGCACTTGTTTCCCCCCTTTCCTGTAACTAGTCTAGTCCAGATACAGATTTGCTGTGTCCAAGACTGTAAGCTTCTGAGCCCCCCAAGCCTTCCTGTGTTGGGGGGAGTCTTCTACCTTATCAGTGGAAGTGGTAAGCACTAGGTAGTCTATCTACCACAAGAGGAGTGGTCCCTGGCCCAGAAATTGTAGTTTATTGGGTGCTTGGGCAGTTTTTCCATCTCTCTCTCAACTTTCCAGTTTAAAAGCCTGCATTTGCTCTTGTTTCCCACCTTTCCTGTATCTAGTCAAGTCCAGATACAGACTTGCTGTATCCAGGACTGTTTGAAAGCTTCTGAGTGGTGCCAGAGCCTGCTCTTTAATTTTTCCCTTAGATCTATTAGTTCTCTCATCTCCTCCACTTACACTAGCTTATTAGTCTAGCACTTTACCAGACTTCTTGTAGCAATTATTGTAGCACACAAGTACTACTAGCACTAAACATTCTACAAGGAAACAGATCTAGTACTTATTATCAATGCACACCCTGCCAGGCATGTCTAAAGGTCAGTTCCCTGTGCTTTCTCTTAACATGGAGAACTTGGGCATCCTGAGGCAATGTAGAAACTGCCTCGTACACTGACAACCGTCTCCTCTTACCTTCCAACACTCAGACTTATGAGAGATGCACTTATATATCCAAATTGGGAGCCACGCACTCTCCAGCCAAGACCGGAATAGCTGGTCAAGAGGAGAAGGTCAACACTTGCACCACACCACATGGAACACATAGCCCTCCAGAACACATGCCAGCACTGCCTTCACATAAAAATATAAACCACACACCCACCTTGCAGAGGCTCTCAATAAAAATCTACCCAAGCAGCAGAGCCCTCCAAGGCAGAAACGTACTCGAACACCACAACACAACACTAATCACGAGGTACATAACTCTCCTAAACAGTGCGTTACTCAACCAAAGCCCGTAAGGCAAAACAGCATGCCCAACACACTAGACATAGGAGACTCGATAGTGAGGCACACTGATGTCCCACTCAGTAGGTTGAATAAGGAGAAAGTAACAGTCAGCTGCCTGTCAGGTGCCAGGATCTCACACATAATGCATGCACTCATGTCGCTCAACAACAGGTACAAATATGACTCTGTCATTGTATATGTGGGTGTGAATGACCTGAGACATACCTCCCTGCCCTACATGAAAAGAGACATGGAGGAGCTCTCAGATTATGTAGCCCAGGCGGGTATGACCCTAGCCTTGAGCAGCATCCTACCATCACCAAGAATGATACCACAGTACAAGCAGAAAATGATTGATTTCAACAATTGGCTAAGTTTCTGGTGTCATTCTAAGGGGATCCAGTATCTGTCTGCCTGGGATGACATGATTGACAGACCTCGATACTTTGCCATAGATGGCCTGCATCTGTCACCCCTGGGCTTCTGGATACTGGCCAAGGCTTTTGCCACCCCTATAGTGCCTTTTTAGGCAGTGTACCAAAGACCAAATTACCACCATAACAGCTACAAACAAATGCAGTCTGAGGGTCATGTTGCTCAATGCTAGAAGTCTAAATCTCAAAATACACTCGCTCAAGCCACTCCTTAAAATGGAGAACATTGACATTTGTGCTGTAACAGAGACCTGGTTCAAGGCAGCAGAAAACACCCCTGCACTACCAGGCTATAACTGATTACACACCTTTCAGCCCCAGAAGTTAGACCGAATCTCCAAAGGCGGTGGTGTCTCCATATTCATAAAGGATGTGCACACCTCCAGACTGGTAGCCCAATATAACACATCAGAGATACTTCAGGTGCAGCTAACATTGGGTAAGACAGCAATTCAGATCGTAGCCTGCTGTAGGTCCCAAACCATGTCCCAAGACTCACACACCACGTTCCTAAGCACCCTGAAGAATATTAGGGTCCAACCTAACACTCTCTTACTAGGTGACTTCAACTACCCCTCCATTAACTGGGTAAACTACTCATGTACCAATACACTTGCCCTACATTTCCTGGAGTTCATTAATTCCAGTGCCCTGGACCAGCTCATTCTTACCCCACTAGAGGTAGCAACATCCTTGACCTGGTCATTACTAACATGGGCGACTGTTGCTCTACACCAATAGTCAGCTCCTCCTTGCTTAGATCCGACCACAAACTAATCACCTCGGAAATCCACATGCCTCCCACCCTCCAAGAAAAGGTAATCACCATGAAAAACTTCTCCAAAGCTAACTTTGGGATCCTAAAAACAGAGGTGGCTAACTTCACAACACCCATGCAAATGGAGAATAGTTGCGTGATGCAGAATCATACACCAGTGCACTGTACGAATATATACACAAATGCATGGATCTCGCCATACCCAGTAGAACTAAGACACTCTCCTCCAAAAAAAGGAAGCTGACCTGGTTTTCCCCTGCCATAAACAAACTCTACAACAGAAGGTGGAAACTGATGCAGAATAAGGTAAAGTCCCAAGACTGGAAGAACTCCCTTATCTACCTCAACAAAAAGTGAAAACAGAATTGCAGCAGATAGTAAAGACAACCACAAGGTCTTCTATAGTTATGTAAAGAATCTCCATGGCAATACCCAGATTTGCTCTGAGCTACTGTGCAATGGTAACTCCTATACCCAGCCAACAGATATTGCCAGTATACTGGCCGACAGATTCAGTGCCAACTTTATCCCCTCCAAAGGACCAATCACAATACCAGCAGATTGCCAGGAACCCAGTATTACTGCTGCACAGGTTAAAACAGCACTATCCAAAGCCAAAAATACAGCTTCTATGGGACCTGTCAATATCCCTGGTTGTGTTCTACATGAACTACAGAATGAACTGGCACGTCACCTGCGTGCTCTGTTGATTCACAGCCTCACCTCAGGCTTTATCCCTGCCAAATGGCACACTGCTACAGTTATCCTTCCACAAAGGAGGAGTGACTACAGACCCTGGGAACTATCACCCCATTAGTCTAAGAGTCTGATATACAAACCTATGGAACGCATCATCATGGACCTAATAAACAAGGATATAGGGAATCTCCAAACTCTGGATCCCATACCGTTTGGTTTTCTGAATGGTAGATCATGCCTACTCAACTTGGTCGACTTCTTTGAGTCAGTCACCAGAGCTGTGGATGAAGGTAAGGTGGTTCATACACCCTACCTTGATCTGGCCAAAGCCTTTGATATCATTCCCCACTCAGGAATCATAGAAAAACTCACTAAGCTTGGCATCAACCCCTATATCATTAGGTGGGTTGCAAACTGGCTCACAGATAGAACCCACAGTGTGAAAGTAACTGACTCCAAGTTAGACTGCCAATTAGTCACGAGTGGAGTCCCAGGGTGTTCGGTCCTGAGTCCTCTTCTGTTTGGTATCTACTTCTCTGAAGTCCAGACCAACACACAGGGACTCTGGCTGACAAAGTTTGCAGATGATTGCAAGTTGGGAGCTATTAATAACTCCCCAAGTGATGTTGACATCCTACAGAATGGCCTCACTGTGACCAACGACTGGTGTTAGAACCATGGCCTTAAGCTCAATGCCAAAAAATGTGTCGTCATCTCCTTTGGGAAAAACACAGTTGTCATGAATTACCACATTGATGGTAGTCCACTGAACACAGAAGATGTTATAAGAGATCTGGGAACACAGGTTGACAGCAACCTCTCTTTTGATCACCACATTGCCACTGTGGTCAGAAAGTCCTTCTATGTGGCACATCTCATTACTAACGGTTTTGCATCCAGGAAGAAAGAGGTCATTGTCTCCCTCTACTCTTCCCTTATTAGGCCAATCATCGACTACAATGCCCCATTTGGCATGTACTTCACTAGGCACCTGCAACATCTGGAGAGGCCACAAATGTACCTCACAAAGAGGATCCTAGGCCTTAATCACTTGTCCTTTATGGACAGACTCAAAAAGCACCAATTTTTCTCTGTCTCATATCACCTACTTAGAGGTGATCTCTGCTTGACTTACAAAGCCATGTCTGACCCAGCTCTGTTAGAAATGCTACATCTAAAGAAATCCCAATCCCTCCACACCACACACTCCAGAGACCTCAAACTCATTACCACAATTAACAGAACATGCTGGAGGGACAGGTTCATAACCCAGAGACTGTTCATGCTATTAAACAGACTTCTCATACATGTCAAGCAGAGCAGCTCTCTGGCCCTCTTCAAGAGAAATCTTGATGAGTGGATGGGAAACAGAAAATTCACCCCTGGGATAACACCAGTGGCTCTACACAACAGAGACACTGGGAACTAAGGTCACGTGGCGCTATGGCAGGGTAATCCTATGGCTAGGCTTTTAATGGCCCCAGGGCCATTAGCCTAGTACACACCTATGAACCTATGAACTGAATAAGAGCTTGGTCAAGCAGCCATGGGGAGGAAGCAGGAGGGGGACTGGAATTTTCATGACAGGGAGCAAGAAGAGGGTTTTAGGTTTACAGAATGTGAGGAGAGTTTATGCTTAATGAGATTTGGGGAAGGAGGTTGAAGTTTTAGGTTTAGGGAATTTATTTATTTTATTTATTTACATTTGTTTACTGGGAAATTCCAACTGGACACAGGTCCTTTTTCAGTGGAGGCCCGGGGAGAAAAGCTCCACAGAACAATAAATGAGCAGCAGAGTACATGAAGACCAATTGGATATACATACAATAACAAATAATACATACTGCAGCAAACATTAGCTATACATACAATATGAAACATAACAATGAAAAGATATAACAATATCTAGCTAGAGGCTAGGAATAAAGGTAGGATGTAGATACAGATAGTACTAAGCTCAAACAGATACTATTCTAAACTCATATACCTAAATCTTATATACAAATATTGCACTAAACTCAAGCAGATATAAAGGAGATCCTCCACATGAAGATGGAACAAGCTAGAAGGGCTAATGGGATGGAAGGGGAAGATAGAGGAGTAAGAGAGGAGACTGAGTGAGTAGTATACGTGGTAGTGAGAGGAAGCTAGGTGCAAGTCAGTTGGATATGTATTTGGAGTTGAGATGAAGTGAGATAGTTAAGTATGTTATAACAAGTCTGAGAGATTGAGTGAGGAGGGAAGGGGAGGAATGATTGAAGACTTTAAGGATAGGGAGAGGAAGTGGAGGTTTAGGGGAAGGGATCAAGAACTTGGGATGAGAAATGAGTGGGTGTTTTAATGTTGGAGTTTGGGTGCTGCTAGAGTTACACATTTTTATAGGTTCGGGCTTGGGAAGAGTTACATACATGTGAGAGTTCAATCTAGTGGCAGCAAGCAAGGTGTACCATGAAGTACTGGCATGAAATCACCTGTAGTAGCCAATAAAAGTGGCATTCATACTTTTTATTTTGTAAACATGTGGAAGTATCTACTGAAGTAAGAAACAATCAGGGTTCATAGCTGTAATTTAATTTTTAAACAGATACAATGTCAAAGCATACCTTGACCAGCTGTTAATGTTCCAAAGGTTGATGAAGAAAGAAAGTGGAAATGTAACGTAGCATAAATGACGTGACTTGTACACTATACCAGCCAATATAGAGTGGCATTACAACTGACTGGGTCTTAAGGGTACAAGATTCGATGCCTATATCAGTTGTTTTGACACTACAATGTGTGCCATAACATGTAAAAGACAAGTAGAATGGTCCTGAAATGGTTAGGATTAAAGCAACTGTGAGAAGAAGTGGATCTTTAGAAGCCATGATTGCGTTTGACAGAGAAAGAAGGAAACAGAGAAAGGGAGATAAGGTGTGAATTATCTCTTCTAAAAACACAATCGGGTGCTTTCTAAATTATTTTTACATGAGATTGTACTGACATATAACCCATACCTTGGAATTCAGTAATTTGTTTTTGAAAAAGTAATACTCAAAATGTACAGCAGATACAAGGCCAAGTGCAGTTAGATTTGATTTTAAGATTTTACCTGGCAGTTGTGAATAAATCTTACCATTAATCCAGACACACCTGCAGACTTTCCATTAGTATAAGAAGTGAACAATTAATTAATGAAGGTATCTGTGAGCAAATTTCTAAAAGCAGTGGGCAAACCATTAGTATCTCAATGTATTACTTAACAGCTTCTAATTTTTCTGTTTTTTTCTAATAAACTAATGTTACTATGATATTGCTAAGTGTCAAGAGAGGGTAACAAAACTGCTGCCATGTTATTTTCCACATTAAATAGGAGTTTCAAAAATCAGTGAAAAATCTTTTTTATGTCTCTTTATCTGTAATTGAGACGACACTGCAGTGACTTAGTTTGTGATGTTTCATTGTGTCGTGAAGCAAAACAGAATTACTTTGCCTTCTTCGTGTGTTTATGATGCTGAATATATGCTTGGAAAACTGGAATGTTGGGCAGCAATACCATCTAGCTAAATAAGTGACCACTCATTTCATGTTTATGTAAGATTTACTATTTCCATTTCTCCCCTGTCTATGCATATGTAGAAAAGGTGCAGGTTTGAATGCTAATGCTATTCCAGTATGAGTGACAGGCCAAAGGCTGACTTCTTCTTCCCATTACCTTGTGTTTAAAGTGAAACTGTAGATAGAGGTCAGTGAATATGAAATGACGTGAACTGGAGAACGATTGTCATCTACCCTTGCAAGATGTGATGTGATAAAGTTTCAGGCAAAAAGTTACAGCATTTTTCATTTATATTTCATCTCCATTCTCCACAAGTAAAACAAGGAAAGTAACAGAGCATGGACATAACCAACCAGCATAAAAATACTTATGTTTATTTATTTATTAATGTTTGTAGACACAAACCATTGCATAAAAGTTTTAATATGTGATCATAGAGCTAGGTTGTAATGTTATATACTCAGTTTTCTCTTTTTAGTCACATATTAATTTAGATTTCACCTTCTCGACCAAAGTCCAGCAGTTGTCAATTCATTACCAAATATCCCACATCTTATCCATGTATTAATGTTATAATATACAATAATATAACTTACGAAAATTGAGCCTGTGAATCAGATCCACAAATTAAAGGGGTTAAATTTGGGAATATTAGGAAATAATCCATGAGTCGCCCATTCTTGCTTTTAAAATCATCCCTTTCCTATCCCTCCTATTGGTACTTTGCAAGGAGAACAAACTGCTGGCAATAGCAAGTATTTCCCTTATTGAGGAAAGTTGTATGACTGAATCAAAAACCTCTTTTTTGCCTCAAAAGTGTAATGACTGTAAAGCCCCATGTAATTTTTGGTGATACATCACAATTTTTGTTACAATTTCGTTACTTCACTCACCAACTTCTCATCTTTTTACTTGACTGCTTTGTAAACAAGTTAGAAACAGTGAGTACAGATGATAAATGTTACTGATGAATTCAATGTTTAGTTATTTATTTACTTAATTTGGTACCCAGGGTAGAGCACTGATCTAAATGGACCCATTTCAGTCTCAGCTGGGATAGGTATAAATGACAGTAGGCAAGCATGTCAACAAGACATATTATGAATACAAAGAAAATGTTGTTTGAAGATAGCAATGAGTCACTAACAAGAAATAGAATAAAGTGTTTCCTTAGAAGTTAGTTAATGCACCAATGATTACACAATGCATGACTGGTAATACCCACAACAGGAAAAGCTGAAGGCCCATTTTTATTAGTGTTTTTTTCAGTCATCCCAGCCACCTCATGCATATAGTTATAAATATGCTGTACTTACTGTAGCAGAATGATGTTCTTTCCTCTCAATTTCAGCCTATAAGTAAGCACATGACTCTGTACCATCCACCCAGAGGAGTAAGGTCACCAGCCTTAGAAGATGAAACAGCAGTATAGCAGATTTACTTCATTGCTACATTGTTTCCCTAACATCTAGTTCAGCTACTTTCTGTTTTTCTTTATAACAGGATCTAACCAACTCATTTAATTCTTCCAAATGTTTTTTGTAGTACAAAACAAAGGTGTAAGGGTTTAAGCACTATGTTATATCCCCTTACAAAACATTACTAACCTCTCATTAGCATGTTGTCATGTGCTTCTACTTAAATAGTATTTCCAAAACACATTTAATTAAATGGAGCACATATGCCCTTATGCTACTCATTTGCAACCTTAAAACGCATCTGGGATAAATAAATTTACTATCCTGATTTATATATTGTTTCTGTCAGAAGAAATTGGCTGTGTTAGGTGGGATGTCACCAGTTCAGATCTTGCAAAAACAGCATGCCCATAAACATAAAATAAAATAATACAGTTTTCTGAGCACCATGGAAATAAGGGTCTATGTTAAATCATCAAAAGCTTAAAAAATCGAACAATGATTTATCGAACCCAGGTAAGCGAAAGCTTACAATCTCAAATGCTTAGAACAGAGATTTTTTTCCAAGGGAAAAAAATTGCTATTCCACAAAACAAAAGCAAAAAAAAAAAAATTAAAACATTACATAGAGTGGGAGGGGGCTTCACCTCCCACTCCCATCCTACTTAAATATACCAACTCCGAGATCACACTACAGTCCCGAAAACGGCAAAGTAACCGAAGCAGCGAAATGATTTCTTTCCCAGGGAAAGAATTTGCTTATATGCTGTTTCGCTATTTTGCCTTTTTGTGGTTTAAAGTTCGATCAAGATGCATTAGAATGAATGCGCCTTCGATCATTTAATAGGAACCCCAAAAATAATGCCCTTCAAAAAAGATTTCAAGACAACACTAATATGAAAAGTAAAATAACAAACACATTAAATGCAACGTATCAAAGCAATAAAATACCACATAAAATACCAAATAAAATCAAAAATATTAGTTCATTCTAACTGGAAAACACTGCACGTTGATGGTCACTACATAGGAACATACTAGACAAATGATCATGGGGATTATAAGATGCCAAACCATATGCACCTTTAAACAAAGAGACATAAAGGCTCTTTCCACCCTTTTTAAGCAATTAATAATGCTCACCTCCCAAAATAACCAGGGCTATGCATGATAATCCTAGTGTAAATCTGTGTCTACCCATCAAGTCATCAAAACTAGCCTTAAAGGTAGCCAAAGCAGTAATTTGCTTGATCTATGGTGGCAACATTGCATAGGAAAACACTGAATTAGGAACTCATACTTCCAGAGAGACTGGTTTATTTGTTGGTGTACATTTAGGTCCCCAATGTTTGTAGTGCACAGCCACTATTCTTGTGAAGAAAAAGGTTAAATAGAACATTCCTGGCTTGAAAAAGTGATACATGTATTAGCGCTCAACAACCTGAAGGCTACTGAGTATAAGGAGAGGCATGCTAATCTGTCAGGCTAGGTAAAGAACTTCAGACCATTAATTTTCTTGGAAGAATACAGTAGAAGGGTGATTTCTTTGAATCTTTCAAGATAGTGTTTTTTGACTGTAGTGTGATTTACCTTCCTTACTGGCATATTTCATTATTGTCTTGGATGTAGGACAATGGTGACTTCTTGCAAAGTTTCTTATTTTCCTTCTTTTGTTGTACAGTTTATTAGTATGGGAGTTAAACCAGATAGGTTTATTCCTGAATTTACTGTAATATTTCGGGTAGATGGCTAGAGATATTTCTATGCAGCTATTCAGGTGCTGGGAGAAGTCAAAGGTGAATGTTACAGCCCTCTTATTCGGGCCAATTTGTGAAGGATTTTTGGGAATTTTGCATGTGTCTGATAAAAGCTGAAGAAGGTAGGCTTGATTTGGATAAGTCCCTAAAATGGATTCATTTGGTGGAGGTGGGAATGCCACTAGACCTGAGAGAGAATATGTCTGATTTGTGGTTAGATTTAACCAGTGATGAGGAAATACTAAGTGGGCTGCAGGCAGGGGATAGGTCTTAATGACCTGTTGAAAGATATTAGATCCCCTAGCAGGTACTTTTACAATTTGCTCCAGTGCATTTTTATTAATGAGGTCTGGGAAACATTCAACATACCTATTATTAGAGGTTTAAGGAAGACAAGTCCATAAGTTGGAAAGTATTTGGATTGATAGTTAATCTCACTGGTGTTGAGGTTATTTCTGTGATCAGTAGGTAACAATGATAGAAGCTGTAGTTAGAAGAAATAGTTGGATTTGTTGTGGGTGGTTTGGATCTACAGGAGCCCCATCTTAGGGCCTTGGGTAAGTTTATGTGAAGTAACGGAGTTTCTAGCAATATAGATACTCCTCCAATATTACCTGAGGATATAAAGGCATGATAGTTACTAAATCCTGGTATAGAGAAACTGCTGTCATTGCACTGAAGCCATGTCTCAGAAACTACACAAATATGAATGTGTTTGAGTTGTAGGATGGCCTGATGCTCTTGTATCCATCTGTATAGACTCCTAGAATTTAATAGTGCCACTTTGATGTTCAAGTTTGAGGTTAAGTTTTTTGTATAGAAATGTCCAGGAGGGGGGTCTGCCTAAAAAAGGCACTATAAAGGAAGCAAAGGCTTTTTGGTGAATGTGGAAGCCCTGGAATGACAGATGTAAGCCATCCCTTGTGAAACAGGAAGCCTTATCTCCTTTATCATCCCAGACTGACACATAGTGGATCTTCTTAGAATGAGAGCAGCTACTTAGCTAATTGTTAAAGCAAATTATCTTGTCTTTGTAACTAAGTAATTCTTGTCTTGAACAGTATCTTGTCTTCACCAAGTGGCTTTTCTGCCTCTAATACATGCTTAGTAACTTCCATCATATTTGTCTGCATGCCAGTCTAGATGGAGCACCTCAGTTCGCCCCCTACCTCTTAGGCCACTAGTATTACATCATCTATTACCCAGTTTAAGCACAACCTAGACAAGTGGATGGGGAACAGAAATTTACACCAGGCTTGGCACCTATGCAGCTTATGGACAGAGGTAGCTTATAAATGCCTGGCCCTTAATGTCCTGTTTGGATGCAGGACATCATTATTCTTTTGGGAAAACTTGGATTGGCTTAAACAGGCCCCTTGGGTCATTAGCTGAGTAAAAGTCTATGAATTTATGAATCTACTAGGTCATAGTCATATTTCTAGGTTTATAGGTTCATACCTTCATAGGTAGGTACTAGGCTGTCGGCCCAAGGGCCTAAGTAAGCCTAGCCAGCAAGTTTCCCTGGCTTACGTCACCCAAGAAATTTATTTTCCTGTGCCCCTGTCAAGCAGAGACACAGAAGTGATCCCCGGGGTGTATTTCCTATGAGACTTTAAGACTCTTGTAACATAACAGATCCCTGGACTAATCAAGCAGCTTATAATCACCCTGTTCTTGTCCAGTCTAGTGAGTTTGTAGCCCCACCTTGGTCACCTGTGAGTAAAATATATTCCTGTGTGAAAGCAGACCTAACAGTCCACATGGGCTTAGGCCTCCTTTCATGATGATTGCTGTGTGAGGTCTCTGAATTTTAATTATAGTCAAATGAATTGCAGAAACATACAAAATGATACTTTAGAAATTCCACATCACTGTGTATTCATTCTGTGACTTTAAAACTACATGCTACATACATTTTAATGGCAAAGATCTTTTTTGTTTTCTTAAAATTGTAGGTTGAGTTGTCTATTTGTGACTACCCACTTATACAGTAAGAGCATTAGCTGCCCACTGGTTCTATACTGTGTGAACATAGTCGTATCACATCTGAGTGAAATGACTATATCTCTTGACTTTTACTGTAGCATGGTGATATTAATTGTGTGAACCGCATGGATAATGTAATGAACTGACTTAGATGAGTGGGATATATGTTATCAGGCTGTACAGGGAAGGCATCCATGTTATAGTTTGTTTCTGCCTTTATCTGTATTTTCAATAACCTCTCATCTACTGACTACCTCACAACTTTCTAATTTCCATTTTGTCCAAGGACAGCCTGTGTGTCTTCCATTTCTAAATAATATCACTGTTTCAGTTTGATTTGTAGAACAAGCAGGAAGATCACTGCAGACAGTAACATTAGCAAAGGAAAATAGAATTATTTTTTATTTATTTATTTAGTTAGTTATTTATTTATCTCTTTGTTTGTTTGTTTATTTATTTATTTATTATTAGTCCTTTTAAATGCCTGACAGAGCGAGAGGATCTGGTCGGGGTAAAGATGCATATTCTTTTTTTTTTCAATTTAGGTGTTAGATATAGCAGAAAATTGTTAAGCTTTTTTAGTAGTACCATGATGACCCACCACTGCCAACCAGTAATCAAGGAGCCTCAGTCCTCACCACTGGTAACAGTGGAGAAACGTTCACTGGGAGGATAAAAGGTACACATACAGTATTTCCAGATGCAGCTCTCTGCATCAAGTGCAATTTCCCTTAAGAGCACACAGAGACCACAGTCAAACTGGGGCTGATTTCTCCCTCTTTCTCCAGATCCCCAATAAGACTCCTCACTGGCACAGCTATTGAGTTGAGATCTTATCTGAGTGACCAAGCCAAGACCTCCAGCACCTTCTCTGTTCAACCAGAGCTTCATGTCCCTGCCCAAGTAGCTGACACACACACACTCTTTGAGTTTTGATTTACACACAAAGACACACCTGGGAAAGTCTGGCACAGGCTTACTAGCTATGCCCTTTTCTGCCCAAACTATAAATTAGTTACCACTGCCACCAGTCACTCCTTATCAGCTACTTTAAGGCCCTTAACAAAGGGTGTGCAATCTTACTGTGTAATATTAATACTAATACAAAACAGTATTTTGACCAAGAGCAAAGCTATTAGGAATGGCCCACACAGTGTCAACAAAAAATATGCAAGTACTCTCAAAACTTAAATATCTCTACACAGATCAGCCTAAATGAAAGGTTTAAATATATTTAATAATAAATAATAAAATAACAAGGCAATACTCAATATATATTCACAGTGGCATCAGAGTTCAAAACCACAGGAAATATTTTAAATAACATTGCAGTACAGGCTCACACAAATAAAGAAAAACAAAATCTAAACCAAGCTTCACTATATTCCTAACTAAATCTAAGACAGTTACTGTATCCTAGCAACTGACTTATTAGAGCAAGACAGATGATGTGGTGAATGGTTCTACTTGTTGTCAGGTCCAAGACAGAATGCCCTGTCTGACTAAGAGACTTCTCAAAATAATATCTAAAATATTTCTGCTGGGATAGCTTGCAGAATGACATAATTTCTGGTCATCTGACTTCTAGTTCCCAGGCAAAACTCCCATTGCTGGCAGCTGGTAGCATTTAACATCTACCTGTAAAAATACACAGCAACAGGCTTTTGCTCAGATCTTTGGCAGGTGCTGGAAGTCATAAACAATTGCATTCCTTCATGCTTCCAGACTAGCAATTAGTTCACCCTAAAGACAATACAGAAAGTTTCATAGTACAGACTTTGTGTCTCTGGCTGAATTGAAGCATCATTATGGCTTAGCGTATAAAGTAATTTAATTTCATATATTTTTCTAAAGTTTGTTGGACTGAGGTTAACACTCCAGTTTTCTCTGTTAACATATATTTTTAAACACTTTCAGTAGTGCAGGTGCATTTCTGTTCTCTGCCAGTAAGGCACCCTGTGGCTACATTTTAAGCACAAACACTTTACAAATACCTTTTCAACACAAACATCTGTACAGAACAGTTTGATATACACATGGCATACAATTCTAATACATTTGTAACATAAGCATCTTATATAAATTATTTTGTTATTCACAAATGACATATAATTATTTACAAAATTTCAGCTAGCTGTGCTGGCAGTACCTCCTTTCATCACAAGTACTATGAGAGAAGCACAAATCCTTTCAGTACAAGAAGACCTACAAATGTGGACATTTTTTCTTTTTACAACAGAATGCTGCTGTTTTGTTTTTAACATAAAATTAAAAGAACTAATGAATGACAACCTTCCTGTTATTGATGAGGCTGTACTCCTGATTATCAAAAAACTCTTGTGTCCACAGTCCCACTGGTTCATTCAGATCAGTTCCTGAGAGCCAGATTGATGCAGCTATTTAGTTTTGTTGACATCTTAAATCTAATGCAGCGCAAATATAAAGTAATGTAAGTGCCAGTCAAGAAGTATTTGCGTTCAAACATTATTTTTATCTCACACATTTTTTTGTGCAAGTATAATCTACTAATCACACAATATATAACTGTTTTGTTCTTTTTGTAGTAATTATTTTAGTAAGTTTTCATTTTAAAACTCAACTGAATTTTCAGACTATGCGTAAAGGCTGAAACTTTGTATATCATGTAAGATCACTTCTGGAAGACGAAATATAGTTCATGTTGCAGGAAATCTAGTTACCAGATTTAATGTGGTTTATGACCAGTATAACTGTGTGTATAAGAACACTGAAAAGATGATCACATGGCACATTTCAGGAAGTTAGATTTATGTTTTAATTATTTTTATCATCTTTGTTATTATTACTATTGTTGTTGTTGTTCCTGTTTATTTATGTTTTTGTATGAATCTATTTTCATATACACACACACACACACACACACACACACACACACACACACACACACACACACACACACACACACACAAAATCACACCCTTAAACAGTAACAATACATGGTCTTGTGTAACTCCTTGTTGAACTTATGTTATTCTGCAATAATTGACATTGTCCATAAGTACTAATGTAAAGGAAACCATCCTAAATGACACTGTTCTGGGTAACCAGATGAATATAAGTCACTGAACAATTACTGACATATGGGGCAACAAATCCTTTTCAATGCATGTTTTACTTAACAGAGCCCATGGACTTAACTGCAGCCTTACTATTTCTGTAACAGAGATGAACAACAAATTTTTTATATACTGTACACAATACTGCCATATACTGATTACAGATAAATTACATAAATGCAGAAAAGTGCACATATGACATGCTACATCATGGCACATGGGAGCGTACATTTGGATGAGACAAGACTATAGAATTAATGGAAATACAGCATGCACACATTTCTGCATCCTTTGAATTGTTAACATGTGTTGTGTGTTGATTACAAAATAAGACACGCACACATACAAATGCATGGCAAACATACTGCTAAAGTTCTTTTTAAGACTTTTCATTGTCATTAAACCTCACGATTATGGGAGTGTCACATGCAATAAATGCAGACTCTTTGGTCAGTACTTACCTTTTCTGCTGTCCACATTAGACTTTTAAATGCAATTTAGAAAGACAAAACTGTCACCCTCTGAAAAATAAAGGAAATGATTGATGAGCAGAGGAATGGGCACTATAATTATACGAATGATGCACCCTCCAGGTTTAATCAAGGAAATCAAATTAGAGCCTACATGTATCTCTTTTGATTAAATAAAGTTCACTTGCTAAAATTTCTAGATTGTAGTCTGCCTTCTTCAGTTTTTAGGGGGTTATTGTCAGAGCAAATTTGCCATTTTCCATTCAGTACAAAGTATAATCTGAGTATACTTATAGCTGAGGCCACTGTACCTAATTACTAAATGAAGAATGTGTAACTTTTCATTCTCTCAATTGATGAGCCTTGTGTTTAATAACGCTATACCTATGTATTGCTTCTGTGTGTGAATGTGTGGTCATGTGTGTGCGCGTGTGTGTGTGTGTGTGTGTGTGTGTGTGTGTGTGTGTGTGTGTGTGTGTGTGTGTGTGTGTGTGTGTGTGTGTGTGTGTGTGTGTGTGTGTGTGTGTGTGTGTGTGTGTGTGTGTGTGTGTGTGTGTGTACTCATGTTGGTATATGCTACAAGGATGGATTCATAGTTAATCCTGACAGCCATCATAACATTGGTTATAGAAAACTACTTCGGATGCAAGACCTGTTTTAAAGTTGATCCATGAAACTGTCTTGTCAATAAAATGTGTAAAGGGAAAACTTAATTCCAAAAAAAAAAATGTTATATCGTTATATCTCTCTATGCTGAAAGTAGGAGAGTACTGTGAAACACTACAAAGGAAGGCCTAAATATGTATCTTTTCTTTGTGTGTGTGTGTGTGTGTGTGTGTGTGTGTGTGTGTGTGTGTGTGTGTGTGTGTGTGTGTGTGTGTGTGTGTGTGTGTGTGTGTGTGTGTGTGTGTGTGTGTGTGTGTGTGTGTGTGTGTGTGTGTGTGTGTGTGAGCACATGTATTTATATATGTGTATGTGAGTGTGTGTGTGAGCAGGTGTGCCTGTGTGTGACTGTGTCTCTGTGAGCATGTGTCTGTGTGTGTGTGTGTGTGTGTGTGTGTGTGTGTGTGTGTGTGTGTGTGTGTGTGTGTGTGTGAGCACTTGTGCAGGTGTGAGCATGTGTGTTTGTGTGTGTGAGGGCTTGTGTGCACATGCGTGAGTGTAAGCTTGGGTAAATGTATATGTGTATATCTGCATGAGCGTGTGTGAGCATGTGCATCTGTGTGTGCGCACTTGTGAGCATGTATGTGTGTCAGCATGTGTGTGTGTGTGCTTGCATGAGCATCTGTGTGTGTGTGTGTGTGTGTGTGTGTGTGTGTGTGTGTGTGTGTGTGTGTGTGTGTGTGTGTGTGTGCACGCTAATGTGAGCATGTGCGTATGTGAGAGTGTGCATGTGTGCGTCAGCGTGTGTGTATATAAGCGTGTGTGTGTTCATACATGAGTGTGTCATCATAGTCCACACATAGAAATGCACATTCCCTTTTATTATAGTGCCATTTTTGTCTGTAAATTTAAATGGTACAGACAGTAGCACCCCTCGCATTCTTTTTACAACAATATACTTACTAACTTGTGATAAATAGACCACACCTATCTTGAACTAGATTTAAGCAAATGCATGATATTCTCAGTGTGACACTGAGTTAGAATGAAAGGAAAGTTATTTATTGCAGGCCTTTCATGAGATTACCAAGAGCTTCTTGGGTAAATAGCTAGCGAAGATGTACTATGAGAAAGTGAATGCAATTACATGTTTATTAATAACTGTAGTTGTTATAAATCTTGCAGTATCTAAAATAAGTAGACTGGAAAGCAAACATTTTCTAATGTAAAGTTGCTTTCTTTAGTGGGCAACAAAATTGTTTCTAATTGAAAGTAAATGTGCACACATTTGCAGGGCATTGGTCTTATTTGAAGGCTAGCTTGCAGGACTCAACTTAGATACCTGCTCCAGAGCCAAAAGTCTCTGAGAATAGAAGCAGCTACATCCACTTTTGAATTGGACATTAAAGTGAGTTATGGTCTTTCTTCTGAACTGTGCTGATGGATTGTAGTGCTAGACAAACTCATATTAATTTCGTCTACTAACTCCTCAAATGTCCAGCTACCAAATCAATGCTACTGTGGTACGCACCACTAAGTTCCCTAAGATCAGAAGCCACAAACAACGTATCTATCACCAGAGCCCTAAACTCACATGGGAATGCTCTCTACTCCTGTCTCCTGCTCAATAGCCAAACTCTTGAACTCTCTACCTAATTAACATCAGACAATTGGAGTACCATGCAAATTTCAAAAACAAAGTAAAAAACCTACTTCTTGGTGCATCAGGTTCTATATCATATGAGCAAATCGCACAAATTGCGGAATGCTCATAATATCGAACGTACCAGACCTCGAACTTCCTATTGTGGGGGGCTAGGCCCCCCACACCCCCCGCTAGATATATATATATATATATATATATATATATATATATATATATATATATATATATATATATATATATGTATATATATACAAACTCCAAGATCGCACTACGGTGAGGAAAGGGCAAATATCCCATTCTTCACTGTACCGCGATCTCAGAAAAAGCACTTCGAGGTCCGGTACGTTGAATTTTATGAGCATTCGCAATTTGTGCGATTCACTCATATGATACAGAGCAAGTGCAATCACAATGTAACTGCAACACCTACAAAGCACACCATCTCAGTAAATCTTCCCAACACACCAAACCACAGTAGCCCTCTCAATTCCCCCACCTAAACCCATCACCATAACCCTCACCTCCACTTTAATCACCCTTAACCCCAGAACTAAACACCTGTCTCTCCCTCTCAGCTACTTTTCTCCCTCATCCACTTTCTTTCTCCATCTCTCAATTAGATAGCCTTTCTCCCTCCCCGACTCCATCTTAGTTACCTCAACTCCCCACTCACCACAGCCACCACAAACACAAATACACTGCAATCATCCCTCACTATACTTCAAACCTCCATCAAACCACCAACTTCCATACTTCCCGCCTACTCATCTCTTCAATATACTCAAACTGTGGTCATTCTACTACCAGAAGGTATCAACTAAGGACCAAAAATAGGAATAGCCATCTATCTCCTTAAGTCCCAACTCAAATGGTATATGCCTTTCTATTATTTTAATTCACAATAAAATGGGAATAAAGCAAAAATGGAATGTTTAAACATATTTCATTGTATATCATCTTACACAAAGATGATAAAGTATGCTAGGACATGTGCGGAAAAAAAATAGAATCACGATT
>NC_056732.1:427628905-427818905 GCF_019279795.1 Protopterus annectens | reverse complement strand
CACTCAACCATATACACAGTCACTGCACATATGGCAGAGTAATAGTGATATACATTTAGATATACGCAAACAGCACGCAAATCAAATTAAAAAACTGATGTTGCTTTAAATGCTCACAGTTATCCAATGCACTTTCTGTGTCTTACAGCTGCAAGCTATAATATCTCTGGCATCCAGATTTCACTTACATCCTGCATCCACATGGCATTAAAAAGCAATACACTGTTGTAAGTTTCTCAGTTGTACTGAGCTGTCCTACTGTATACCTGCAGTATACATGTGAAAACCCAGTCCCATAAGAACTTTGTGATCTCATGCATTTCAAGGGTAGCAGTGCAGACCTGCCTGTATAAAAATACTGTGGGCAGGTAATAAACTGGCTGTTAATGTACAGCATCCATGAGGAAGCTATATGAATCAGGTGGTGTGCAGCCCTAAAGAATAAAATAAAATCATGGTGTGTTTTACTTAACCTCAAAATGGTCAACAAAAAACTCAGGAGCAAGAAGAGGTCCTGCAGAGGTAATTATGAGCTAAGTATTTCCATTTAACAAAGGATGACCAAGAGTTATTCTTTAATTATGTAAAGAATATAAGAAATAATATCCAGAACTAAACCAAGCATCTATAATTTTATCATCCACTTAAATCTTAAAGATATGGCTAATATTCTTGCAGATAAATTCAGATCAAACTACTATGCACTGTCACCTGCAAGGTTTTGATTATAACTTATCCATAACATTCCAATAATCATCACTTAACAGATACTAAAAAACATTGTCCAGGGCAAGAAGCACCAGCTTTAGGGGTCCAGGTAACATACCAGGCCATTTCTTGGTGAGGAGGAAACTTTCTTTGTTAGACCTTCTCCTTATTCAACAAACCCTCATCAACTGATACATACAAGAAGCCTGAAGAACAACTGTAGTAGCGCCCTTCCACAAGGGAGGTCCCACCATGGTTCCTGGCAACTGCAGACCTAACAGTCTTGGCAGCATCATTTATGAGTGATGGAATATATCATCATGGTTTTCCAAAACAAGCACATAGGAACATACAGTCCATAAAATGTAATAAATGTGGCTTCTTAAAAGGTAGAGCGTGCCTATTAAACCTAGCTGACTTATTTGAAAGTGTGACAGAAAACACAAGATGAGAATAATGACTCCATGTACATATCTTACTGTGATTTAGCTAAGATTTGTGACAGTATACCCCACTCTGGCATTGTCAACAAACTGAGAAAACTCAATATAAATCCCTGTGTAACTCACTGGATTGCCAACTGGGTTAGTGATATACACCATAGTATTACAGTCAGTAGCACAGTATCCTCGACAGATTTGATACCAGTGTTGTGTGCTAGACCTCTGTTTTGTGACAACCTACTTTGGAGTATACTTATAACTTATCTAAAGGCCCAACTTGCCTGAAGACCCTCAGATCCTCCATAGTGGAGTGAATTGGACAAACTCATAGGGTCAGGATCATAGTCTAAAGTCTAAAGTCAATAAATGTAACAATGTACAAGCTGAGAAAAAGGATCTGTCAGACTCCTACTACATGAATGACACACCCTTAAAATAGTGACTGTCATTAGAGACCTAGGCATATCTATGGGTAATGAATTTTTTCTTTGACTACTACATATCCACTGTGATTAGGGGTACCTTCTACCTCAACCATCTATTTACGAGAGTTATCATTCCCTTTAACTCCGCTATCATCAGACTCATACTGAAATATAATGCGTCTTTTGGAACGTAACTGTCCAAAAACATACCTAACTTGAAAAACGCCAGAAGTTCCTAACTAAATATCTTTGGTGTGAGCTCCCTGTATTGCATATAGTTTATAAAAGCACAGTGTATCTTTACTGTCCTCTAAGAACTCCTACATGGTGATGTATATATGCCTGGCCTACAAAGCTAAAAAGATCAAGTCTGGGTTGATCTACTACATATCAACAAGACTACTAGAAATGCAAGCGGTTATAGAACCTAAGTCTATACTGTAACATAAATAGGACTTTTTGGTATAGCAGATATATCTCCCAAGGAATTTCCTTCCTCCAGAAGGGACTAACACTTTCTGTAAAGTAAAGCACATCTCTTAATAGCATCAAATCTAACTCTAACTCTAATCTAATAAATTGCTTTATAGAATTAGGCATAGCCAAACCTCTCAAATGTCCCCGATTTTGGCACAAAATGTTGCTCTTCCCCCTAATAATCCCTCCACAAAATAGCAATTTTGGAAGAAAACATGGAGGGTTTACAATTAAGAAATAACTGTAATAATCAGAGTTATAGATTACTTTTATTTCAGAAATGCATGTAGATTCTTTTATTTTGTCAACTGCTCAAGTTAGCAGTTCTAATATTAAAGTGTCCCTTCTTTGACTGGTTCCCAGCTGTATTGTGTGGCTATTTTATATTTTTGCATCACATTTTTGGTCCATTTTTCATAAAATTGTGGGGTTTTTTGGCAAATTAGTGACAAATCATTAAAGACTGAAGTTAGAAAATAATGACAGACATTTGAGTTTCAGATTTCATACCCTTCAGAAAATTCATACTAATGCAAGAACTTTTCTATTATCTTTCTAAATTTATAAGAGCAATATTTAAAAAGTGTCCTTATTTTTGGGCCTTTGTCCCACTTCTATGTATGGCTTTGTCCAGATTTCTTGCTCTGAGGTTGAGAGGTATGACAAATGTGTCAGGGCCATCACAGTCAGCCAGAGACATATCAAATTGTGACATAATTGTTGCACCCCACTCCCCCATGTAGTGACTCTGGATGTGTCGAAGAAAGGCAAGGAGTAGTTATGCAGTGTAAATGTGCAGAGTATCCCCCCCATCCAAGGTAGACTCAAGTACCTCAGTTTATCTGTCATTGATTTTGCAGAATGGTCTGGCCTCTGTCATATTTTTGTACTGTTGATTTATGCTTATTACTCAAAATGCCTGTAGCTACACTGCGGTGGTGGTGCTGTGGTAGCATTGTCACCTCACAGTAAGACGTTGTCCTCTTCGATTCTCAGCTAGAGCGTCTTCTGTGTGGAGACATGCGTGAATGGGCGTACCTTCGTTGAAGGTTGTGCATCAGAGCTGGCAACTCGGCACGTAAAAATCTACTGCCAATCATTAGCGGACCAGAGTTCCACTGTGGCGACCCCTAACCGGGAAAAGCCAAAAGACACAACAACAACAACAACTCAAAGTGCCTGTTGCTCTGTGTTTAAGTAGCAATGCTTTAATGACCATCAGGTAAGCTTGTCTGAGATCGTAAGATGCAAGTAAGCTTTAATAAGCATACTGTTAAAGAATTTTGAAAGCCTTTCTGTTGTTGCCATGTAGAGAATACTTAACTAGATAATGTATAAGCCTTGGGTATTGAAATGCATATGACAGTATTTGTAATAAAGGACAGGATTACATTATTTTAAGAAGCTCATTACACTTGTTGGAGACTTCTAGTCATCTCTGCAGGCTTTACCCATAAACTAAACAGAATGCCAATCGTGTGGTCCATAACCTGTACAGTAATCCTTTAAGCAATATATCTTGAGCTTGTTTCTTGTTTGCTTTTCATTTTTTACTTTGATCATGTTTTCCCCATGAAACAAGTAGATAGTTGTCAGGCAGCAGGTCTTTTTTTGGATGAGAAACATTTTTACAAGTGGGGGCATCACAGAGATTTCTACTTTCAGGGTGTTACTTGGTACTTTAATAAAGCTGAATATAAATTATAATTAGAACTGCAGTGCAAGAAGTAGTTTGAGTTGAGTGCTGCTTGTTTTTCTTATACTTGATTTTGACTGGCATTCCAGTAATTTATTTAAAAAGTAATTTATTTTTTCATACCTCACAACCTTTTTGTTTCCATCTAGATATTAAGTAAGCTGTCATGCAGCCAATGCATTGAAATATTTTTATTCTTCTACACTTCATTTTGTCTTGATTGGACTCTCATAATGACGGTTTGACACCCAGGGCAGTGTATTTAGTTAGTTTTTGTGGTTTTGAGCATAGCTCTTCCCCTTTCTAGTTGGCCACACCCCTTCCCATTGATCCCACCCATTCAGCTGTCTCCTGCAGCCCCCCTTTGATTTGAAGACACCAGCCGCCACTGCTCCTCAGTCACTACATTTTTTTTACCAAAAATACACACAGTATTTTCTAAAACAATCCTTGGAAGTCCTTAAAAGACAAAAGTTACCGGTTCTATTCCTTTTTTACTGATCTTTAGTGCTTTCAGTATGCTAATCTGCTAATGATCAATTGCATGCTTTTCCCGGTCACTGCAGGGCCAAATGCCTGGCATCACAGGTACCAGTGATCACGTGGTGCCAGTAGCTCCAGTGTCAGAGATGAAATCCCTTCCTAGTGTCCAGTGGGCCAAGTCTCGCTAGTAGCACTGGTGTCTATAGTGACTTTTCAGTTTATCACCATCTATTGAGAGATAACAAAAGCCTACCTTACTAGTTACTTTTTTTGATCAGTGATGAGTTAAATTATTTTCCATTACCTCCAGAATCCTAGTTAACCACTGATCTAAAGAAACCATCATTTTTTTTTTGGAGATGTGTTTTGTCTTCCTCTTCTTCACTGAATGGAAACATCTTTTATAGCCTGAGAACAGAATGAGATCTGTAAGCACTAAGAATGCACCTTATTTGCAAGTTACTCATCTTTCTAAGTACATTTTAAAAGTGACAATATTAAATTAAAGCATTTATAAAATGTAGTCAAATGAAGGGCTTTTGAAGGACTCTTACAATTGAGTAGCTTCACCTATTATATGAGTGCCTTCAAGACTATCTACTGTTGCAAATCCATTCAACAAACTGGCAGAGCCTAATTTAGTATGTACATTTAAATCGTACATTAGATCACCTGTTAGCAAATGCATCCATTTGTTATGCTGAACAGCGAAACCACTTTAATATAATTTTTCATCAGCATCAACATTCTCTCCTCATAATTAACTGGAGGGATTCACATATACAATAAACCTTCCTTTGAGAAGTATAAACAATTACTTCTTTATACCTCTTAAAACAAAGCCAAAAATAATCAGCAGCAAAAGCCCAAATCAGTAACAATGTTTTAAATATTGCTCAAATGTACTTTAAGAGTTAACAGAGCAATGGATTTTGCATCAACACATATCTTCTTACTATTAAGAACTACAAACAAAACTCTAGCATTGCTCAGTGACTATAATCCTCGGTAAAATAATTTACCAGAGAAATCAAAACTTTTATGAGGAACAAGACAAAACTGAGGCAAAATCAGGGATGGTTGAGAAGCTTACAAAATACACAACGTAGTAATAAATACATTTAATATGCTTCACTCTAGAACTGTGGTGCAAATGTTTATTCCTCCTAATGCTTTACAAAAGCCTTCACAAAGAGAAAAACATTGAGAAAAAGTAAGATCATTTCTTAAATATTGTTTAATAATATTGTCAACTAATTATTCAATCACATTTTCAATCAACCATTCTTAACAGGACATATATCAAGAAAAATGTACTATTTAATTTACATGTTTTTCAAAAATCATAAATTGCATATTGCAGAGTAACTTATAATACATGTCCCCAGTTAATGTCAACATTTAATTCTTTGTTTACAAGGTACTATATTTTAATATTAGATAAGCTTCAAGTGTGCACCTCTTCTAGTAGCCCTTGCTTTGTCAAGTACTACAAGACCTGGAACTGTCTAATTTGCCTTCATGTATCTCTTGAAATTGGAAACTGCACTGTTAACAGGATGATCCTTTTTAATGTCTACTTAACCGTTGTTATGTTTGGTTTGTTCTGTATAATATTTTAGATTTTCACATCCACACTTCATACCATATACCACCACTGAACTCTTGAGAAGTAAAATTCTGAAACAATGTGTGGGTTTTCCAACTTATTCTAAACTTGTGTAGTCTTAATACCCTCTTAAAAACATTACACTGTTTACAGGAATGTATGCCTACTAAAACAGGCCCAACATTCACACTAATTAGCATATTTTCATAAAATGAGAGGTTAGTCTTATACCAGTAAATTGAAAGTTAGCAAATGCAAGCTATTTAATCTGCTTGAGAAACTTATTTCCCCTATTTGTTTTTTCTTCTGAGAATTGCTGAGTCATGCCTTTTTGGGCTTAGATACCTGACCTAAGTAGAAGACTGCAGAGGAACAGGAGTTAAATGATGCATTCAGTAAAACATATTACAAGCTGTCTGGTGTAAAAAAAAATCGTCAGAATTCACAGAGAAAAATGATAATAGTTATGGAAATATTTTACGACGGCAGCAACAATTTTCTTCCTGCAGACAAAAGCTGAAATTACCATTATACTGTCAGCCTTTATTTGTATCCCAAAGTACCCCCAAAATTCCCACTTTACCCTTAATAGTAATAGTTGATTCAGGGGCACTAGAATTATTTACTAATGGAGTAGCATTTTTTGGATGAGATGTGAAACAGACGCACCAACTGCTTGAATTGGTAGTAGCTCAGGTGGATGTAAAAGATACTACTCCACCGTTTGAAAAGAGTACCGGAAGTTTCCTTGATGTCCTGGCCAAATGTCCGCTTGTAATATAAATACCACCTTGGGCCTCCCCTAAAAAGCGGGGTAATAGCTTACTGGGCCTAACCCTATCAACAAAGTATAATTAAATAAAATAAATAAATATAAATATAACATAGACAGGCATTCCAGTTGCAAATATTTCAGTGAAAGATTACTAAAAAAAAAAACAAAACAAAGCAGAGCCATCTGTGCTACTGCAATATATTTATATATATATATATATATATATATATATATATATATATATATATATATATATATATATTTATATATATATATATATATATATATATATATATATACATATATGTCTGTGTGGGATCATCAAACATGGAATGACAAACATTGAATGTAAATCAGAACAGATTTCACAGACATGCATAATGATATGCACACATATACACACACACACACACGCACCCACATATGAATACACACACACACACACACACACACACACACACACACACATATGAATACACACACACACACACACACACACACACACACTGGCATAGCAATTTAATGCAGAAAAATCAAGTGTGTCATTGTACTTCATACATTCAATAAGTAAAAAAAATCGTAACTACTTTCTGGAACTGCATAAACTTTCATGGTATATTATGTTCTTTTAGAATGTTCATAAGTGTTTTCATTTCATGAACTTTCAAGATTTAATCTTTTAGGTGGCGATGAGTTGTGGTCAGCACAGTTAAACTGTATAGACTGTTACTGCAGGCATGAGTGACCAGTGTTACTGAATGACCTCTGCACAACAATGAGAATTTAAGATGTGCTTTCTGTCAGAGGTTGAATACCTCTCCTTTAAATAGCACAGTAGCTACTGTGTGATAGAGGGTTACTTTGTCTAAAGGGAATTGCATTGCAGGTGGTGTGCCTTCACTTTATACAGTACAGCATCTACTCAGGGTAAGAGTTTATAAATGTTAAATTGCATACACAGTCACAAGTTATTCTCCTATGCTTATAAAAGCCACTGGTGGCTTTTTGTACTGGATGTGATAGATGAGCCTAGCCACAACTACCTGGTAGTTTATCCTGACAATAAGAGCTGTAAACTGGTCATGAGCTTCAAGCTGTAGCCTCAGGTTGCATTTCTTTAGATACCACCTTCAAACTATGCTGGGTATGACTAAGTCATCAAAATAAACGGTGGCTGCTGTGGATATTTAAGAAAAAATATTGTTTTATGTGGGAACCCCTCCCTCCACTAACTCATGAGGAAGAATGATCTCCATACTTATCAACCTCTTAGCACAAAATCTGGACAAAGCCAAAAATAATGGGGGGTGTCAAGACCACAAAAATATTGTTCTCATGAACATCAGACTTTGCTAGAATAAAAGTTATTGTGTTATAATGCATTTTCTGGAGGTTATAAAGTCTGAAACTCCAATGCATGTCATTATTAAGTGAAGTTAATCCTCACTGATTTGCCACAAAAATCCAGAAAATCACAAGTTTTGTAAAGAATAGACAAAAAAAAAGAGGCAAAAACCAGGCCATTCTGCAAAAATCTGGACAGTTGAGAAGTATCTCCTTGTAATACACTGTATTTTTTTTCAATTATGACCATTACCTGCATTTTGCATGAAAAGTCAAGTATTTCCCTTTGTTATTTAAGTCTGCATTTTCAGATATAAGCACAATTTTCAAAACACTGTACCCAAATTTGGCTTGTTTGAGCAATCGCGTTGTGTGTGTGTGTGTGTGTGTGTGTGTGTGTGTGTGTGTGTGTGTGCGCATATGTGTGTGTTTTCAAATGTGTGTGTATCCATGTTTGTTAGCAAGTATGTGTGTTTGCATGTGTTTGTATGGGTGTGTGTGCATGTGCGTGTGTGCGCTCGTATGTGCACATGCATGTGTGCTTACATGTGTGTTTGCAGGTGGCAGGTGTGTGTGTTTGTACATATGTTTGCAGGTGTGTGTGTGTGCATGTGTGTATCTGTTTCTATGCTTTCTGTATGTGTGCGCACATATGTGCACATACATGTATGCTTACGTGCCTGTGTGCAGGTGGCAGGTGTGTGTGTTTGTACATATGTTTGCAGGTGTTTCTGTGTCTGCATGTGTGCGTCTGTTTCCATGCTTTCTATATATGTGTGTGTGTGTGTGTGTGTGTGTGTGTGTGTGTGTGTGCTTGCGCGCATGTGTGCATGTGTGTCTATGAATGTACAATCTACATACATATATATTAATCATCTTCCCTAAGCACCACACGTTTGTTGCGTGACAGTACCAATACTGTTCTAGTTTGAGTGTCGGCATCTCCTGGACCTAAGCTGTACAGAAAAATAATGAACCTTCTGCTCTCCATTGCAGGAAAGCAATATGTGCTGATCCACTGGCGCAGGAGAAAACCTATTAAAAAAGAAATTTAAAAGGATAGAGGCCAAGACTTTGATGTAATACTCCTAAACAAAGTACAGTTGCATAAAATCTTACCATAACAGTAGATGTGCTTCTCTTTACTGTTGCAGTATTCATAACCTAAGGATTCTCCTGCCAAGGATAGTTCAAAGTCTGTCCAGTATACCAAATCCTTTAATGCTTATAGGTGCCATACATCAGGCATATGCTCTCCAAGCAAGGTGTAGGGAAGAAAGGTGACATACAGGCACATGCACTCAGAACTGGAAATGCCCCAGGAGGAACAGAATATCCTTAGGGACAAGAAAAACATGTGCATCCCAAAGGGAGAAAAGAAGAGCCCATCGGCTAGGGGGGCATGAAAGAATAGGCTACAGCAGAGGGAGCAGGAGGGAGGGAACAGATACTTCAACAGTGAAGAGAAGAACATCAACTGCTATGGTATGATTTTACACAACTGTACCATGTCCTTCTATATCACTGTTGCAGTATTCTTAACCTAAGGGAGAGTGCAAAAGCTCAAGAGGAAGCCTGGGAGGAGGACAGCACAGAAGAGCCCTCTAGAAACCCATGCAGGATAGCCCTGGCAAAGCCAGCCCTGGGTGTGGAAATAACATCCAACTGGTAATGCTTAGTGAATGTATGAACAGAGGACCAAGTAGCAACCTCAAGGATGCGATTGGTATCCAAATCCTTGAAAAAAGCATCAGAAAAGGAAATAGCCCTGGCAGAATGGGCCTTTACTGAGGAGAAAATACATTTACCATTAAAAGAATAACAAAAATAAATTACCTTAGAAATCCAGAAGGAATTGGTTTGCTTAGAAACATTCAAACCCAAATACCTGGGTTGAAAGGAAACAAAAAGCTGCTCAGATTTGTGAATAACTTTAGTTTTATCCAAATAATATCTGAGGCCTAATATGAATGGTGCCATTAAGAAATTGTTTGTCCTCAAATCTGAAGACTAGAAGAAGAATCAAGAGTAGACAAGCAGAAGTGGCTGAAAGATGAGCTTTAACTGAAGAATATGCTAATCCAGCATGGAGCAGATCACACAATAAGAGAGAACCAGCGGAACCTCCACATATAGTGGATTCTGATGGTGAGAGACACCAGACAGAAAACCTTTTTCATTTGGGCATATATGATTTCCTGGTAGTGGGTTTCCTGGCCACCTGCAGAACCCAAAGCATGTTCTTATAAAAAGAGGTGCTTGAAAGGAATCAAAACCCTATTCCCACAATGTCAGTTGAAGAGTTGGAAAGTGAGAATGGTTAAAAAACTTCCTTGTCTTGTGTGAAAAGATCCACCATGTGAGGAAACATGGTGAATGCCCCTGGCCAAGTGAGAAAGAAGGGAGAAGCAGTGCTGTCTGGATAAAAGAGAGTCAGTAGCAAGACTTTGGGATAGACCTGCCTGATCTTATGCAAGACTTGTGGTAATCGATGAAGGAAAGGGAAGGCATACAGAAACATCCATGTCCAAAGAAAAGACAGGGCAACCACTTACCAAGCCAGAGGGCGTGGGACCCTGAAACAGAATAGAGGAAGTTGTCTGTTCTGAGTTGAGGCCAAAAGATCTACTTGAGGAATACCCCACCAGTGGACAATGTCCAGGAACACGTCTGTAAACATCCATTTGTGAGCTTGTGTGCTGGACTTGTTCAAAGAGTCTGACACTAGATGGTGCTCTGACGAAATGTAAAATGCCTGAAGATGCACTACATGCTAAACAGCTAGATCCCAGACCTGAAGAGCTAGTTTGCAAAGAAGATAAAATGTTGTACCCCCCCCCCCCTCCAGCTTGTTACGTATTGTCTGTGAAAACTTTGAGGGGCCCAAGATGAAAGAGGGAATAGAAAAGTCTGACACACTTGAAGCAGAGCCCTCATCTCATTTATACAAATCTGGTTTGATCACTGATGAAGGCCAGAGACCCTGACTGCCATTTGAGAGCCAAAGGAGGCCGCCCCATCCCCTGTCTGAGGTGTCTGTAAAGAGCTTTTGAGTCAAGACTGGGGTTTGGAAAGGAAGCCCCAAGTTGAGAGAAAGTTATTGAATCCATTACTGAAGTGTAAGCTTGAGACAGGGAAGCAGGGGTAGCAAAGTTGGAGCCACATTGATATGAGGTACCAATGAAGCTTTCTCATATGGAGCCTGGCCAAAGTGAACATGGCAATGGTGTAAGTCATAAAACTGAGGACCCTGAAAAATGTTATGGCCAAAGCTGAATCCAGAGGAAGAAGCTACTGGAAAAAGTCAGTGAGAGACAGGGCCTTGGGGGCAGGCAGAAATGCCAACACAGGAATAGTCTGAAGCATGCAACCAAGGAAAACATGATCCTGAGAAGGGGTCAGAGTCAGTTTCTGGAATTTTATGGTGAACTCAAGACTCTGTAACAGGGAAATAGCAAACTTGAGATCCTGACGCAGAACATCAGGGGAGAAGCTTGAATGAGCAGATCATCCAGGAAGATAAAGATCTGAACTCCTTTCATCCTGCAAAAGGCAATGACAGGAGCAAGGTATCTGTTGAATACCCTTGGGGCAGTAGAAAGGACAAAGCAGAGAACTGAAAATGCAAGGAAGAAATAGAGAAATGTAAACATTTCCTGAAAGGGGTTGGATGGGGATATGAAGGTAAGCATCCTTGAGATCCTGAGAGATCAGAAAGGTCTAAGGTAGAAGAAGGAGAAATAAAAATCTAAAGAGACATCTGAAAAGACGTAATTTTGAGAAGTGGTTCAGCTGGGAAAGATCCAGAATTGGTATCCAAGTGACCTCCTTTCTGTGAACCAAAAACATTCTGCAATAAAAAAACCTCCCTACTTGGGTAGAAGGCACAGCTTGAATGGTGGTCTGTATCAAAAGAGAATGGTGCACCTCTGGTAAGAGGATGCTCTTTGCAAGGAGGTTGAGGGATGCCCAAAAAGGAAAGAAGGGACTTCCAAACCATGAAATATCCCTGACAGATAATGGATAGAACCCAAGAGTCTGTTGGGATCCTTAACCAATTTGGGAGAGAGAGAGAAAAATGGAGGGCTAAGGGGGGGAGGGGGTTGGCATGATAGATAAGGTGTTTACCTTACAAACACAAGGTGCAGGGCTTGATTCTCACGTGAGGTAACTGGCTAGGCTTACAATGGCTCACGAGGGCCATTAGCTTAGTTCTAATCTATGAACCTATGAACATGATCTATGAACCTATGAACCTGGTTGAATGAAAGGGGAAACAAATTGTCAAACTGAACCTGACGTATCCTGAAAAGTAGGCTTCTGTGAGATGGGGTTTTGATTAGACTTAGCAGGACACACATATCTGGAACTATTCTTACTCTTATGTGGAGGGCAAGAATGGCTATGAACAAAATCAGATTTGGAGGGATAATTCCTCTTCTACTTAGGAATAGGAGAAACAAAATATATGTTTCAAGTCTTGCACGGCTTTACTCTTATCCTGGAGAGACTTGAAAGGTTTTGCAGCAGCAGCACCAAAAAGATATTTATTATCCAAAAGAGCATCCAGCAATTTGACCTAAATGTCATCAGGCAAATGGTAAAGATTAAGGCAAGAGTAATGTCTCACCATGGTACCAAAGGCCGCAGTGCTGGAGGAGGCATCAGCTGAATCATAGCTACATTTGATGATACAATGAAAAAGATGTCATGTAGATATGCTACAAACACTGTCACAGTTATACAGTGGATCAATACAGACATCTGCCTTAGCTCCCAAACGTGTTCAGCTGCAGCTTGTCTGCCACCTGAAATCAAAAGTATGACTTTTTTTTATATATGAATAGTTAAGATAGTAGAAGACAACGGTATAAAACAAAAATGCTTAAGGTACATTTCCTGTTGCCTCTGCCAAACCACTGCATCCAACTGGTGAAGCAAGTCAGGAATATTTCACTTCCAGTCCCTGCACTGATACAAGCCTGTTTATCAGAATGGATGCTGCCAGTGGCATCCCTCACTGGTCCACTTACCTCATGCTAGGCACGTACTTTATACTGTCAGCCTTTATAATGAGCCAGCAGACACATTTTGGAGTTTCAGTGCAGGAAGAACTGGAAAATCATGTTCTTCCAGGCATATCAAGCTGGAGCCCTGCATTCTGATGTATGCAAAGTAGTCATGGCTGGCCAGCGTCCACTTGAGGAACAGAATGCTAGCCCCATGCACCATGAACACATATTTAGTGAAACCTATGCCATGTGGTGTAGCACTAGGACATGGTCATAGTGGTGCACTGTGGTGCTACAAAGTGACCATAACATGGTGCTGTAGCACTATGGTTGTACACATGTACTACAGAAGTGCCTACAGATTTCTAACCATTTGTATGTTGGGACAAGCTTGAGTGACTCCTGAAACACAGAGACTGAATAGCCAAAAACAGACTTACAGATGCTAAGTCCAAGATTGCCATTTCTCAGAATATTGCCTTTTCTCCAAGGTATGGTGATCCCAGCATTGGTATATATAAGTTTGGGGTATGAGGGCCTTGATCCCCATATTGGGGAGTGTATAGTGGGCTTGCCCCTTGCACAAGAGGCATTTAAAGGAAGATTTACTGTTTTCATAGGTTTTCAATTTTTTTTCCCCGGCTTGTCAGCAGTCAACATTTTGAGTGCCAAAATTTTAGTAGGGAGCCATACACATAAAATGCTTCACTTTCAGTGTGATTATTTAGAGCTAGCACTCACGTGCATGAATAGCATGTTGTCTACTGATACAAATTCATAGACAGTGATACTAACTGGCTTGCTTAGCATAATCTCTGTAGTAACTGGCTGTTGTTAGCAAGATATAAAGTGATGGTGCCATTTTGAACATCACTGCTTGCAACTATAAAACGTGGAAATAGAAGAATTTCAATAAAGCTACTGTAGGTTTACAGTTTTACAGAGATAAGGTAAGAGTCTTTCTTGGTAAAGTACCTCAGCCTCAGCAGCAAACCCTGTGGTGGATGTCAGGTAGAGTGAAGTGGATGTCATGGTACATGTGTAACTGGGAACCCATGACACTAGCAGGACACTGAACCACCTACCTAAGGATGGGAAGATGGAGAGATTCGCACTGAAAACAAGGACACCATGGAAAGGACATGTAACAAGGAGGGCAGAGTTCCAAGACCATATGTAGAGGACTCTCTACAGTACATAAATGAGAGGTGAGCATGTGAATACAACTAATTTCAACAGATAATGCCCCCTGCCCAGAAAACCACAGTGAAAAACTTCTCTAAAGCAAATTTACACTCCTCAAAACCGAGGTGGAATCCTTCAAAGCCCCCGGGCCTGTGGAAAATATGGCCCAGACCGCAGAATCCTTTATAAATACATTCTATGAACACCTTCAGGAATGCATGGATCATGCAATCCCAAATAAAACCAAGACCCAATCCTCCAAAGGCAGGCGACCTGTCTGGTGGACCCCAGCCATAAACAAACTATACAATAGAAGGAGGAAGCTACTACATGATAGAGCAAAATCCCTAAAAGGGAAGGCATCTCTGATCAGTATTAGCAAAAAACTAAGGGCACTCATAAAATCATCAAAGGCCAGCTTCGAGAGAAGAATTGCACAGGACACTAAGGATAATCACAAGGCTTTCTTTAGTTATGTTAGGAACCTGGGTGGGAATTCCAAGATATGCTCAGAATTAGTCCAAAATGACAAAAAATACACTGATCCCACAGACATTGCCAACATCCTAGCTGACAGGTTCAGTGCAAACTTCTCCCCCCCTCCCCACCAAAAGGGCAAATATCTATCCCAGCAGAGTGCTGCCCCCCTGACATCTCAGATGCTCAGGTGGGAGCCGCCCTCTCCAAAGCAAAAAACACAGCATCAATGGGACCAGACGGTGTCCCATGCTGCATCCTACATGAACTCCATGAAGAGCTAAACCCAAACATAAAACTACTGTTCAATCTCAGCCTTACTACAGGATATGTACCCAAAGAGTGGCGTACAGCAACAGTGGTCCCTCTCCACAAAGGTGGTGCCTCAACGGACCCTGGAAACTATCGCCCCATAAGCCTGACTAACTTGGTCTGCAAAGCTATGGAAAGGATCATCATGGACCTCATAAATAAAGATATTGGGGACCTACAGACACTGGATCCTACCCAGTTTGGCTTTGTTAAGGGCAGATCCTGCCTCTTAAACCTGGTTGACTTCTTTGAAACAGTCACCAAGGCCATTGACGAAGGGAAGGTGGTCCACACAGCCTATCTGGACCTCGCAAAAGCCTTCGATACAATACCCCACTCGGGCATTATAGATAAGCTCACCAGCTTAAATATAAACCCCTATGTCCCTAGATGGGTTGCAAACTGGCTCAAGGACAGAACCCACATGGTTAGAATTGCTGGAGCCATGTCAGACTCCAAACCAGTTACAAGTGGCGTCCCACAAGGCTCAGTCCTGGGACCTCTCTTGTTTGGTATATATTTCTCGGAGGTACAGGCCAACACGGAAGGACTGTGGCTGACCAGGTTCGCAGATGACTGCAAACTGGGCGCCATAATCGACTCTCCAGCCGACACAAGCATCCTCCAAAAGGGCCTTACAGAAACAGACAACTGGTGCCAGAGCCATGGCCTCAAGCTAAACACCAAAAAGTGTATAGTCATCCCCTTTGGCAAAAACAAAGTGCCCACAAATTACCACATAGGTGGTAATCCATTAAGTACAGAAGAAGTAATTAGGGACCTGGGGACCCAAGTTGATAGCAATCTCTCATTTGACAACCACGTGGCCAAAGTGGTTAGAAAAACATTTTATATAGCCCACCTAATCATGAAGGGATTCTCATCTAGATTAGGGGAGGTCATCATGCCTCTTTACTCATCCCTCATCAGGCCCATAATCAAGTACAATGCCCCTTTTGGGATGTACCTTACCAAACACCTGCAGCAACTGGAAAGACCCCAAAAGTACCTCACCAAGAGGATCAAAGGGCTCAAACAGATGCCATATGCTGCCCGGTTAAAGAAACTCCAGCTCTACTCAGTGGCATACCGCCTGCTCAGAGGTGACCTGTGCCTGACGTATAAGGCCATGTCCAACCCGGAATTAAGGGACATGCTGCACCTCAGAAAATCCAAATCCCATCGAGCTACATGCTCGAGAGACTTGAACCTCAGCACTGAAATAAATAGGACATGCTGGAGGGACAGATTCATAACCCAGAGGCTCCCTTCACTCTGGAATAAAATCCCAGTCCAGGTTAGGCAGAGTCCCTCACTGACTCTCTTCAAGAGGAATCTTGATGAGTGGATGGGAGATCGTAGGTTTACCCCGGGTATCACTTCTGTGTCACTGTTAGACAGAGGCACAGTATACTAACCTTGAAAAAGGGCATAGCAAAATTAATTTAAAATGGGTGGCGAAAGCCAAACACACTCTGGCTAGGCTTATAAATGCCCTAGGGAAGATAGCCTAGTATGAACCTATGAACCTATAATGCTTGGCTGCAGTATAAAAATGGAAAGGCTGTACATAGCAGTGAATGCAACTTATAACCAACAGCATAGAGGGTGAGGAGACTTTGTCTTTAGTTGCATGCATCCCACAGAGTGCATTACACACCCACTGATTGATAGTTTGCTTACAGGTGTATAAATATTAGCATGGTCAGCCAAGGGAGACAACATTGAAAAGTGTATTATGTAGGTGTATGAAGTGCTACTGCAGGTCCTCAGCACACGTGGCGCGTGTCTTCTGGGCTGAAATGTTGTTGACAAGCATCATTGGTCTTAGATTTGTCAGGGACTGCTGCAGGATGTAAATGCTGTGAGCTATTGCGAAAGGTCTCTACAACAGGTTCAATAAATGTTTATTGATATTATACTACATGCAAAGGAAGAGAAATTGAACATTGTGAAAGATGGCCAACCAAAGGAGGTAGACCACCAGTGATGAAGCATCACATCAAGATTCAGGAATTTTTGGAACCTGTCACCAGGCATGGGGATCAGACACCTGTATGTGGAAGCTGGCCTGGCAGCAGCTACACATTTACCAGAAGAGGAAGCATGAGACCTTTCGAGTGCGCTATCGCTCATTCCACTGCATGTTTGACATGAAGGATGCCTGCATAGCTGTCCTTCCTGGCACCTCTGAACTATAACTGCAACAACCTGCACAACAAGGCATATTTCTCAATTTGAGCTACAGTTTTATTTTAATGTGTAACAGTATGCATGCCATAAAGGGGTTGTATAAGCATACACTTATGAACTGTCAAGTGGAGTAATGTGTCTGTTCCTCCTTTTACAGGTTCCACTGGTGAAGGGACCGACAAAAAAACCAGCATACAGCTGACATTAGCAACGAAACTGTGCTTGCTAATGGTGTCAGCATGCATGCAGCATGGTTTGATAACACATTGGCATTGTCTGCAAAACTGTAAAGGGAGAGGTCATCTATGTCCACTTTTTCCAAGTCCCATGTATGACTACAGGCTGAGCGCACAGGACTTGACAGATATCACAGATGTCATGTCCCTAATAGTCCATCACTGACTCCTGCTGTGACCCCAGCATACACAGTATAGTAATTGTGAACATTCTCTATGGTGGGCATCCCCAACACAGAGGATAGGTGCATGTAGATGCAGCACAACCCCAACTCCATAATAGTCCATTATATGACTATTGTCTGTCAACATTAACTGACAAACGTGAAGCTCAATGATCTAGGCACAGATGGCTGCAACCTATTGCATGTGAAGATGATTAGAGCACAGCATGACCTGTGACAGGATGTACACCAACTCCACAATGACAAGGAGCATGCAGACAGAAAGCACAGTATATCTGAGGTTGTTGGTGTCAAATATTGCCTTCATAGGCACCTCTATGAAACACATTTCAACAACAATCTCGACTGCCTCTAAAGGTCATGCAGTCCCTGTCTGAGAGGTTCTGGATGCAAACAGTAGTCGCATACTATCCCAAATCATACTACACAGACCACTGTTAACACAGCATCACTGTCACCTGTGCCACACGGCATACCGCCCCTGATCATGGGCGTTGTCCAGTTTGTGGAAAATTACACTCTTCAGATTCAGCACCTTAGACACCACATAATATTGCACATACATGGTCCATAGTTTTACACCATTCCTGTCACCTATGAGCTCTCAGTCCTGGGTGCTGTCTAGGTCATGCTCAATAACAATAATCAATATCTACAAATGGGATTATCCTTCAGGGTGCACATGCATAGTTCATAGTTCTATCACATTCATGTGATAGACAGCATCTCAAACTGACACCAAAATCCAACACACTAGACCCTGCCTACAGTCTAATGTCAGCAGCAGCTTGACCCCACCACCGGCGGATGTGACCCATGACTCCCCGCAATCACCCTGAATGTATGCCTATTGTATTTACCTTCCATGACCATCCATGACATGGTATAGTTTTGCAGTCGCCTATCACTGTTTCTTCAGGCTGTGTGAGTGATGATGATGAATTTGCCTTGCCCACCCACTTCCCTATGTGGGTATGATGGGTCTATATTACAAGATCAAATGCTTAGGTGATCAAACACCTAAACATTGAACTTGTAATATCGAAAGCAAAAAACAGTGAATGGCCGATTTAACGCAGGGAAAGATTTCCCTTGGCCGTTCGCTGGATTTTGCTGTTCTGTCTACTGTAGAGTGATCTTGGAGTTGGTATATTTAGTTAGGGGGGTGTGAGGGGCACAGCCCCCTCCATGTTGGGGTGTGTGGGGGCATAGCGCCCCACTTAGATTGGGTGCAAAGTTTTTTTTTTTTTCTGTGGCCGATCGACGTGTTTTACTGCATCGTTTGACGTTTTTGGGTTCGATATTACAAGTTCGATGTTTAGGTGTTCAGTTACCTAAGCATTCAGTCTTGTAATATAGACATGGTATGATGATGTCTGATGTAGAGTTCATGCATGGCGTGTATAGCCTGGGTATGATAATGGTGTTTGTATTTTATTTTTCATTGTCTGAGTTATAGTTGTGGATCACATTCCACCTCTTTGCCAGATATCTTGCCAGGTATTAGCTGCTACATGATTCTCCCCTTATTCCCTTACTCTTCACCCTGCCATTCTACCGCTGTGATGACTGGCATGGAAGGCCCTGCTATGATGTTCACTTGCTTCCTAAGTTGTTACAGAAATACCATGTTGTGTATGAATGGCACACACAGCACAGATCTTTCTGCAGATATCTGGACTGCATTGCAGTGCCTTTCCTGAGGTTTATGGATATCAGAATCATCCTTTTAGTAGTCCATATTTATGTTCCATTACAGTTTGGGTTTCTGCATGAGATGCATTGCTGCACTGGTTTGGGATTGCATAGCAGGGTCATCAACCAGGGCTGTAGAGTATAGTCAGTGTCACTTGCACACAACACACATCATACTTCATGTCACGAGCTTGCATGGTACCCGTGTGTGTGTGTGTGTGTGTGTGTGTGTGTGTGTGTGTGTGCTTGTGCATGTGCATGTGTGTGTGCATGTGTGTGCGTGTGTGCATGTGTGCGTGTGTGTGTGTGTGTGTGTGTGTGTGTGTGTGTGTGTGTGTGTGTGTGTGTGTGTGTGTGTGCAGCTGCAACTATTTAGCACCTCCCAACCAGGTGATCATATAGGAGGCCCCCTCTTGGAAATCACTGGTACAGGATGGATGTCTGCTAAATGTATGAATCATGTATATTGCTAGAGTGGCACAGCAACACCTTATAAATAATGCAGACTACTGCAGATTACCTAGGCATTCAGTAAGTGGAAGCCCTTCCTGTTATTTTTTTTTGTTTGTATCGTACTGCAGTTTCAGTAAGCAGTAATATGCCTCCGGCACCTCAGAGGAATGGGCTATGTCATAAACTGACTACAAGGTGTTGACTCTGTCCTCTACTGCCTTGGGTAACCATGTACTCTCCTAAAATGGTTTAGGATTCATGAGACTAATGTCTTTGCAATCCCTCATGTTCCCTCTGCGGATATATGGTATACCTTTTCCTGTGTCCCTGTACCTAAGATGGTTTGAATCCACAGGAAAAGGCATACCATATATCCACCTTGATTCTGTTAGTGGGTGATGTAGTTTGACTAGATCTCTTCCAATATGCCTCTTCAGTCAGAAGTGGTCCACAGTCTGTTGGTCTGTGTAACAGTGGTACATCAGGTATTGTCTGCACCACTTGTACCATTGAGAAGAGCAACTTTGCACACATTGAGGACTATTACTCCACTCTCTGCTCCCATTACATGCTTCTGTGTTACCACTGTTCCTTTGTTTATCAAAACTCTTGTCATTCAACATGGGTATTAACCACCAAGGGGAGCAACCATTTTATATATTTCTGAATCACTTTACTGATTTGGGTTCTTCAAAATGCCCATGTCTTATTTTATGGGGTTCCATAGTTCCATATCACTGTGCATTCAGTAGCATGCACTCCACAGTTCTCTAATTTTGCTGTAGCAAGAAGTGCGATTTCTGTCTTCAAATCACTCAGGCCAGATGCATGAATATTACCCACACTAATGTTTGCAGCTCAGTGTGAAAAGTGTCTACTGTCTTCCAAAAAGCTGTCCTTGGTCATTATGTTGTAGTATCACATCACATTATATATATATATATATATATATATATATATATATATATATATATATATATATATATATATGTATATATATATATATATATATATATATATATATATATATATATATATATATATATATATATATAGATATATATAGATATATATATATATATATATATATATATATATATATATATATATATATACAGGCCAGTGAATTCAAATTATTAAAAATGACCTATTCAAAAGAGTTACATTGGTACAGGTCAAACATTGTTTTACAAAACGTGCAGTTCAGTAAGAGGTTGTCAGGAGCAAAACCTCAAAAAATGTCATTTTGGGCATTTTTTTTTCACCAAATGAAATTATTTTTATTTTATTGGTTAGGATTCCTCTGTACAGCCTTATGGAAATCAACTAGCCTTGTGTCCTGTCAACCTATACATTTCTTTGCATCAAGCCTCTTTTCCATATGCCCACTTCCAATTCCTACTGGTGGTGCAGTCAGTCAGTTATCAAAAATGAAATAAATACTTACCACAAAATATAAGCTTTTTAATTGTATTCATAGTTGGAGCTAATAGTAACAAAGCAACATAACTAATTGTTTTTGATCAAATGTGATAAATAAATTTACTTGGCTAATAAAGAGATCCATTTGCTATTTCCTCAAAAGTAAAGCAGCAGCGGCCATCATAAACTGGGGTCTCAAAGTAGGAGAGTATATAAGAAACAGCACTCGTCAGGGTAGACATTATAGGAAAATAAATGACCACCCATGCTTCATGGCGAGGCCAGACATCACCAAGGGAATGCCTCACCACCTCTGAAAAGTCTGTCATTTCACTACTATACCAATACTGAAGAGAGATGTTGAATTCAGAAAATGGAAACCATAGTTCTTTAGTAGTCATACAGCAGTTTTTACTGTGTTGAAAATTATTTTTTTTTAATTCAATTTTGAATTAATAAAGAATAAAGTACTCCCTAGTACAGAAAAGGTTAACTGAACTTCTTACATATCGCTTTCTGTCTGCTTAATTCTATGAAAAGAGAAAATAAAATAACGCTGGCAACAATGGTGGTGAATGCCATGCTATACCCCTTAAAGTCTTGATATGTACACACACACACACACACACACACACACACACACACACACACACACACATACACACACACACACACACACACACACACACACACATTCAAAACAGTCCTATTGTAGTCTCCCGAACAGTAAATAAAAAGTTACATCAGCTGAAAGTCTCCTCTGAATGGAGGACATATTGAAAGGAAAGGGTGGGACAAGCTATTGACTCAGACAAGTTACAGAAAATACGAAGTCATTGATACCATGCACCATGCAACACAACGCAATCTGCAAATAATCCAAAGGACTGTACACCTACTATCATACATAAAGAGGATGTTGTCACTATTGGATATCACCTATGTCATAATTCCAAAATACATGAAAAGTGAGCACCATGGAACTGATAAGCCTGCTTTCCTGTCAATTTTATCAGTCTAAAATAGCACGTTTTATTCTTGAGAACCCAGAGGGAAAACGTCTACAATAATTAAATATTGGTTAAGTTGAGGCATCTTGTTATCATAACAGTATCAGAAAGACCAAGCACTTTTATATTTATTTTGCTATCTAGTGTATTTTTTTCTTATCAGCAAATGTCTTTATCACCTTCAGCAATGGTTTAGGCACAGCTTAATTGATATATCACAGAGTGGTCTGATTACGGAGAAATAGAATGCTCAGCCTTTGAAAAAGACATGCTGTTGAGTTAGAGGGTTTCACTAACACCCTCATATTGTTCTGACTAGTGTGTCAAATTCCTAACTGTGGAAACTTGTAATAGCTGCAGTAGTTATGCTTTTAAGATGTTGCAGTGATAATAAGAGTTATTCAACAATGCACAGAATTGTTGGACTGTTGTTTCACGGAGTGTGATTAAATGGGTACATCTCTTACAGACACTATTTTGTAAGCCTCTTTATTTCATTTTCACCCATTGCAACTGTTTACAGTGAAGCAAGTGATATTAAGAAAACAGAAATATATATTTTAAAATTTGCCGTACAACTTCAGAGAAAGTTACACTTCCCCCACAAGCCACTTTAATTATTACAGCCATAGTGGACACCATCCATTGCAATTCAATATACAGCTTTGAATGCACTCTTATCTATAAAGGTATTAAACCAAAAATTCAGAAATGACTTATTCCACCTGAATTGCTTCCTACTCTAAACCATAAATCACTATAACAATTTTTTTCTCCTTTTAAAGCAATATCTGTGATCTAGTATAACTCATCCTTACTACATGCATTTTCTTTGAGCGTTCTACTGTCTTGGTAAAAATAATGTTAGATCATTCAATTTACTAGTGAAAGAATATGGCATTGTCAATCAATATATTTTGCCTTTTTGAAACTTTGTCACCACTTTGGAGACCTTCCTTATCTGATCAGTCACTAACCGACTGTTGAATAAAACACTTTGGAGACCTTCCATATCTGATCAGTCACTAACCGACTGTTGAATAAAACACTTTGGAGACCTTCCATATCTGATCAGTCACTAACCAACTGTTGAATAAAACACTTTGGAGACCTTCCATATCTGATCAGTCACTAACCAACTGTTGAATAAAACACTTTGGAGACCTTCCATATCTGATCAGTCACTAACCAACTGTTGAATAAAACACTTTGGAGACCTTCCATATCTGATCAGTCACTAACCAACTGTTGAATAAAACACTTTGGAGACCTTCCATATCTGATCAGTCACTAACCAACTGTTGAATAAAACACTTTGGAGACCTTCCATATCTGATCAGTCACTAACCAACTGTTGAATAAAACACTTTGGAGACCTTCCATATCTGATCAGTCACTAACCAACTGTTGAATAAAACACTTTGGAGACCTTCCATATCTGATCAGTCACTAACCAACTGTTGAATAAAACACTTTGGAGACCTTCCATATCTGATCAGTCACTAACCAACTGTTGAATAAAACACTTTGGAGACCTTCCATATCTGATCAGTCACTAACCAACTGTTGAATAAAACACTTTGGAGACCTTCCATATCTGATCAGTCACTAACCAACTGTTGAATAAAACACTTTGGAGACCTTCCATATCTGATCAGTCACTAACCAACTGTTGAATAAAACACTTTGGAGACCTTCCATATCTGATCAGTCACTAACCAACTGTTGAATAAAACACTTTGGAGACCTTCCATATCTGATCAGTCACTAACCAACTGTTGAATAAAACACTTTGGAGACCTTCCATATCTGATCAGTCACTAACCAACTGTTGAATAAAACACTTTGGAGACCTTCCATATCTGATCAGTCACTAACCAACTGTTGAATAAAACACTTTGGAGACCTTCCATATCTGATCAGTCACTAACCAACTGTTGAATAAAACACTTTGGAGACCTTCCATATCTGATCAGTCACTAACCAACTGTTGAATAAAACACTTTGGAGACCTTCCATATCTGATCAGTCACTAACCAACTGTTGAATAAAACACTTTGGAGACCTTCCATATCTGATCAGTCACTAACCAACTGTTGAATAAAACACTTTGGAGACCTTCCATATCTGATCAGTCACTAACCAACTGTTGAATAAAACACTTTGGAGACCTTCCATATCTGATCAGTCACTAACCAACTGTTGAATAAAACACTTTGGAGACCTTCCATATCTGATCAGTCACTAACCAACTGTTGAATAAAACACTTTGGAGACCTTCCATATCTGATCAGTCACTAACCAACTGTTGAATAAAACACTTTGGAGACCTTCCATATCTGATCAGTCACTAACCAACTGTTGAATAAAACACTTTGGAGACCTTCCATATCTGATCAGTCACTAACCAACTGTTGAATAAAACACTTTGGAGACCTTCCATATCTGATCAGTCACTAACCAACTGTTGAATAAAACACTTTGGAGACCTTCCATATCTGATCAGTCACTAACCAACTGTTGAATAAAACACTTTGGAGACCTTCCATATCTGATCAGTCACTAACCAACTGTTGAATAAAACACTTTGGAGACCTTCCATATCTGATCAGTCACTAACCAACTGTTGAATAAAACACTTTGGAGACCTTCCATATCTGATCAGTCACTAACCAACTGTTGAATAAAACACTTTGGAGACCTTCCATATCTGATCAGTCACTAACCAACTGTTGAATAAAACACTTTGGAGACCTTCCATATCTGATCAGTCACTAACCAACTGTTGAATAAAACACTTTGGAGACCTTCCATATCTGATCAGTCACTAACCAACTGTTGAATAAAACACTTTGGAGACCTTCCATATCTGATCAGTCACTAACCAACTGTTGAATAAAACACTTTGGAGACCTTCCATATCTGATCAGTCACTAACCAACTGTTGAATAAAACACTTTGGAGACCTTCCATATCTGATCAGTCACTAACCAACTGTTGAATAAAACACTTTGGAGACCTTCCATATCTGATCAGTCACTAACCAACTGTTGAATAAAACACTTTGGAGACCTTCCATATCTGATCAGTCACTAACCAACTGTTGAATAAAACACTTTGGAGACCTTCCATATCTGATCAGTCACTAACCAACTGTTGAATAAAACACTTTGGAGACCTTCCATATCTGATCAGTCACTAACCAACTGTTGAATAAAACACTTTGGAGACCTTCCATATCTGATCAGTCACTAACCAACTGTTGAATAAAACACTTTGGAGACCTTCCATATCTGATCAGTCACTAACCAACTGTTGAATAAAACACTTTGGAGACCTTCCATATCTGATCAGTCACTAACCAACTGTTGAATAAAACACTTTGGAGACCTTCCATATCTGATCAGTCACTAACCAACTGTTGAATAAAACACTTTGGAGACCTTCCATATCTGATCAGTCACTAACCAACTGTTGAATAAAACACTTTGGAGACCTTCCATATCTGATCAGTCACTAACCAACTGTTGAATAAAACACTTTGGAGACCTTCCATATCTGATCAGTCACTAACCAACTGTTGAATAAAACACTTTGGAGACCTTCCATATCTGATCAGTCACTAACCAACTGTTGAATAAAACACTTTGGAGACCTTCCATATCTGATCAGTCACTAACCAACTGTTGAATAAAACACTTTGGAGACCTTCCATATCTGATCAGTCACTAACCAACTGTTGAATAAAACACTTTGGAGACCTTCCATATCTGATCAGTCACTAACCAACTGTTGAATAAAACACTTTGGAGACCTTCCATATCTGATCAGTCACTAACCAACTGTTGAATAAAACACTTTGGAGACCTTCCATATCTGATCAGTCACTAACCAACTGTTGAATAAAACACTTTGGAGACCTTCCATATCTGATCAGTCACTAACCAACTGTTGAATAAAACACTTTGGAGACCTTCCATATCTGATCAGTCACTAACCAACTGTTGAATAAAACACTTTGGAGACCTTCCATATCTGATCAGTCACTAACCAACTGTTGAATAAAACACTTTGGAGACCTTCCATATCTGATCAGTCACTAACCAACTGTTGAATAAAACACTTTGGAGACCTTCCATATCTGATCAGTCACTAACCAACTGTTGAATAAAACACTTTGGAGACCTTCCATATCTGATCAGTCACTAACCAACTGTTGAATAAAACACTTTGGAGACCTTCCATATCTGATCAGTCACTAACCAACTGTTGAATAAAACACTTTGGAGACCTTCCATATCTGATCAGTCACTAACCAACTGTTGAATAAAACACTTTGGAGACCTTCCATATCTGATCAGTCACTAACCAACTGTTGAATAAAACACTTTGGAGACCTTCCATATCTGATCAGTCACTAACCAACTGTTGAATAAAACACTTTGGAGACCTTCCATATCTGATCAGTCACTAACCAACTGTTGAATAAAACACTTTGGAGACCTTCCATATCTGATCAGTCACTAACCAACTGTTGAATAAAACACTTTGGAGACCTTCCATATCTGATCAGTCACTAACCAACTGTTGAATAAAACACTTTGGAGACCTTCCATATCTGATCAGTCACTAACCAACTGTTGAATAAAACACTTTGGAGACCTTCCATATCTGATCAGTCACTAACCAACTGTTGAATAAAACACTTTGGAGACCTTCCATATCTGATCAGTCACTAACCAACTGTTGAATAAAACACTTTGGAGACCTTCCATATCTGATCAGTCACTAACCAACTGTTGAATAAAACACTTTGGAGACCTTCCATATCTGATCAGTCACTAACCAACTGTTGAATAAAACACTTTGGAGACCTTCCATATCTGATCAGTCACTAACCAACTGTTGAATAAAACACTTTGGAGACCTTCCATATCTGATCAGTCACTAACCAACTGTTGAATAAAACACTTTGGAGACCTTCCATATCTGATCAGTCACTAACCAACTGTTGAATAAAACACTTTGGAGACCTTCCATATCTGATCAGTCACTAACCAACTGTTGAATAAAACACTTTGGAGACCTTCCATATCTGATCAGTCACTAACCAACTGTTGAATAAAACACTTTGGAGACCTTCCATATCTGATCAGTCACTAACCAACTGTTGAATAAAACACTTTGGAGACCTTCCATATCTGATCAGTCACTAACCAACTGTTGAATAAAACACTTTGGAGACCTTCCATATCTGATCAGTCACTAACCAACTGTTGAATAAAACACTTTGGAGACCTTCCATATCTGATCAGTCACTAACCAACTGTTGAATAAAACACTTTGGAGACCTTCCATATCTGATCAGTCACTAACCAACTGTTGAATAAAACACTTTGGAGACCTTCCATATCTGATCAGTCACTAACCAACTGTTGAATAAAACACTTTGGAGACCTTCCATATCTGATCAGTCACTAACCAACTGTTGAATAAAACACTTTGGAGACCTTCCATATCTGATCAGTCACTAACCAACTGTTGAATAAAACACTTTGGAGACCTTCCATATCTGATCAGTCACTAACCAACTGTTGAATAAAACACTTTGGAGACCTTCCATATCTGATCAGTCACTAACCAACTGTTGAATAAAACACTTTGGAGACCTTCCATATCTGATCAGTCACTAACCAACTGTTGAATAAAACACTTTGGAGACCTTCCATATCTGATCAGTCACTAACCAACTGTTGAATAAAACACTTTGGAGACCTTCCATATCTGATCAGTCACTAACCAACTGTTGAATAAAACACTTTGGAGACCTTCCATATCTGATCAGTCACTAACCAACTGTTGAATAAAACACTTTGGAGACCTTCCATATCTGATCAGTCACTAACCAACTGTTGAATAAAACACTTTGGAGACCTTCCATATCTGATCAGTCACTAACCAACTGTTGAATAAAACACTTTGGAGACCTTCCATATCTGATCAGTCACTAACCAACTGTTGAATAAAACACTTTGGAGACCTTCCATATCTGATCAGTCACTAACCAACTGTTGAATAAAACACTTTGGAGACCTTCCATATCTGATCAGTCACTAACCAACTGTTGAATAAAACACTTTGGAGACCTTCCATATCTGATCAGTCACTAACCAACTGTTGAATAAAACACTTTGGAGACCTTCCATATCTGATCAGTCACTAACCAACTGTTGAATAAAACACTTTGGAGACCTTCCATATCTGATCAGTCACTAACCAACTGTTGAATAAAACACTTTGGAGACCTTCCATATCTGATCAGTCACTAACCAACTGTTGAATAAAACACTTTGGAGACCTTCCATATCTGATCAGTCACTAACCAACTGTTGAATAAAACACTTTGGAGACCTTCCATATCTGATCAGTCACTAACCAACTGTTGAATAAAACACTTTGGAGACCTTCCATATCTGATCAGTCACTAACCAACTGTTGAATAAAACACTTTGGAGACCTTCCATATCTGATCAGTCACTAACCAACTGTTGAATAAAACACTTTGGAGACCTTCCATATCTGATCAGTCACTAACCAACTGTTGAATAAAACACTTTGGAGACCTTCCATATCTGATCAGTCACTAACCAACTGTTGAATAAAACACTTTGGAGACCTTCCATATCTGATCAGTCACTAACCAACTGTTGAATAAAACACTTTGGAGACCTTCCATATCTGATCAGTCACTAACCAACTGTTGAATAAAACACTTTGGAGACCTTCCATATCTGATCAGTCACTAACCAACTGTTGAATAAAACACTTTGGAGACCTTCCATATCTGATCAGTCACTAACCAACTGTTGAATAAAACACTTTGGAGACCTTCCATATCTGATCAGTCACTAACCAACTGTTGAATAAAACACTTTGGAGACCTTCCATATCTGATCAGTCACTAACCAACTGTTGAATAAAACACTTTGGAGACCTTCCATATCTGATCAGTCACTAACCAACTGTTGAATAAAACACTTTGGAGACCTTCCATATCTGATCAGTCACTAACCAACTGTTGAATAAAACACTTTGGAGACCTTCCATATCTGATCAGTCACTAACCAACTGTTGAATAAAACACTTTGGAGACCTTCCATATCTGATCAGTCACTAACCAACTGTTGAATAAAACACTTTGGAGACCTTCCATATCTGATCAGTCACTAACCAACTGTTGAATAAAACACTTTGGAGACCTTCCATATCTGATCAGTCACTAACCAACTGTTGAATAAAACACTTTGGAGACCTTCCATATCTGATCAGTCACTAACCAACTGTTGAATAAAACACTTTGGAGACCTTCCATATCTGATCAGTCACTAACCAACTGTTGAATAAAACACTTTGGAGACCTTCCATATCTGATCAGTCACTAACCAACTGTTGAATAAAACACTTTGGAGACCTTCCATATCTGATCAGTCACTAACCAACTGTTGAATAAAACACTTTGGAGACCTTCCATATCTGATCAGTCACTAACCAACTGTTGAATAAAACACTTTGGAGACCTTCCATATCTGATCAGTCACTAACCAACTGTTGAATAAAACACTTTGGAGACCTTCCATATCTGATCAGTCACTAACCAACTGTTGAATAAAACACTTTGGAGACCTTCCATATCTGATCAGTCACTAACCAACTGTTGAATAAAACACTTTGGAGACCTTCCATATCTGATCAGTCACTAACCAACTGTTGAATAAAACACTTTGGAGACCTTCCATATCTGATCAGTCACTAACCAACTGTTGAATAAAACACTTTGGAGACCTTCCATATCTGATCAGTCACTAACCAACTGTTGAATAAAACACTTTGGAGACCTTCCATATCTGATCAGTCACTAACCAACTGTTGAATAAAACACTTTGGAGACCTTCCATATCTGATCAGTCACTAACCAACTGTTGAATAAAACACTTTGGAGACCTTCCATATCTGATCAGTCACTAACCAACTGTTGAATAAAACACTTTGGAGACCTTCCATATCTGATCAGTCACTAACCAACTGTTGAATAAAACACTTTGGAGACCTTCCATATCTGATCAGTCACTAACCAACTGTTGAATAAAACACTTTGGAGACCTTCCATATCTGATCAGTCACTAACCAACTGTTGAATAAAACACTTTGGAGACCTTCCATATCTGATCAGTCACTAACCAACTGTTGAATAAAACACTTTGGAGACCTTCCATATCTGATCAGTCACTAACCAACTGTTGAATAAAACACTTTGGAGACCTTCCATATCTGATCAGTCACTAACCAACTGTTGAATAAAACACTTTGGAGACCTTCCATATCTGATCAGTCACTAACCAACTGTTGAATAAAACACTTTGGAGACCTTCCATATCTGATCAGTCACTAACCAACTGTTGAATAAAACACTTTGGAGACCTTCCATATCTGATCAGTCACTAACCAACTGTTGAATAAAACACTTTGGAGACCTTCCATATCTGATCAGTCACTAACCAACTGTTGAATAAAACACTTTGGAGACCTTCCATATCTGATCAGTCACTAACCAACTGTTGAATAAAACACTTTGGAGACCTTCCATATCTGATCAGTCACTAACCAACTGTTGAATAAAACACTTTGGAGACCTTCCATATCTGATCAGTCACTAACCAACTGTTGAATAAAACACTTTGGAGACCTTCCATATCTGATCAGTCACTAACCAACTGTTGAATAAAACACTTTGGAGACCTTCCATATCTGATCAGTCACTAACCAACTGTTGAATAAAACACTTTGGAGACCTTCCATATCTGATCAGTCACTAACCAACTGTTGAATAAAACACTTTGGAGACCTTCCATATCTGATCAGTCACTAACCAACTGTTGAATAAAACACTTTGGAGACCTTCCATATCTGATCAGTCACTAACCAACTGTTGAATAAAACACTTTGGAGACCTTCCATATCTGATCAGTCACTAACCAACTGTTGAATAAAACACTTTGGAGACCTTCCATATCTGATCAGTCACTAACCAACTGTTGAATAAAACACTTTGGAGACCTTCCATATCTGATCAGTCACTAACCAACTGTTGAATAAAACACTTTGGAGACCTTCCATATCTGATCAGTCACTAACCAACTGTTGAATAAAACACTTTGGAGACCTTCCATATCTGATCAGTCACTAACCAACTGTTGAATAAAACACTTTGGAGACCTTCCATATCTGATCAGTCACTAACCAACTGTTGAATAAAACACTTTGGAGACCTTCCATATCTGATCAGTCACTAACCAACTGTTGAATAAAACACTTTGGAGACCTTCCATATCTGATCAGTCACTAACCAACTGTTGAATAAAACACTTTGGAGACCTTCCATATCTGATCAGTCACTAACCAACTGTTGAATAAAACACTTTGGAGACCTTCCATATCTGATCAGTCACTAACCAACTGTTGAATAAAACACTTTGGAGACCTTCCATATCTGATCAGTCACTAACCAACTGTTGAATAAAACACTTTGGAGACCTTCCATATCTGATCAGTCACTAACCAACTGTTGAATAAAACACTTTGGAGACCTTCCATATCTGATCAGTCACTAACCAACTGTTGAATAAAACACTTTGGAGACCTTCCATATCTGATCAGTCACTAACCAACTGTTGAATAAAACACTTTGGAGACCTTCCATATCTGATCAGTCACTAACCAACTGTTGAATAAAACACTTTGGAGACCTTCCATATCTGATCAGTCACTAACCAACTGTTGAATAAAACACTTTGGAGACCTTCCATATCTGATCAGTCACTAACCAACTGTTGAATAAAACACTTTGGAGACCTTCCATATCTGATCAGTCACTAACCAACTGTTGAATAAAACACTTTGGAGACCTTCCATATCTGATCAGTCACTAACCAACTGTTGAATAAAACACTTTGGAGACCTTCCATATCTGATCAGTCACTAACCAACTGTTGAATAAAACACTTTGGAGACCTTCCATATCTGATCAGTCACTAACCAACTGTTGAATAAAACACTTTGGAGACCTTCCATATCTGATCAGTCACTAACCAACTGTTGAATAAAACACTTTGGAGACCTTCCATATCTGATCAGTCACTAACCAACTGTTGAATAAAACACTTTGGAGACCTTCCATATCTGATCAGTCACTAACCAACTGTTGAATAAAACACTTTGGAGACCTTCCATATCTGATCAGTCACTAACCAACTGTTGAATAAAACACTTTGGAGACCTTCCATATCTGATCAGTCACTAACCAACTGTTGAATAAAACACTTTGGAGACCTTCCATATCTGATCAGTCACTAACCAACTGTTGAATAAAACACTTTGGAGACCTTCCATATCTGATCAGTCACTAACCAACTGTTGAATAAAACACTTTGGAGACCTTCCATATCTGATCAGTCACTAACCAACTGTTGAATAAAACACTTTGGAGACCTTCCATATCTGATCAGTCACTAACCAACTGTTGAATAAAACACTTTGGAGACCTTCCATATCTGATCAGTCACTAACCAACTGTTGAATAAAACACTTTGGAGACCTTCCATATCTGATCAGTCACTAACCAACTGTTGAATAAAACACTTTGGAGACCTTCCATATCTGATCAGTCACTAACCAACTGTTGAATAAAACACTTTGGAGACCTTCCATATCTGATCAGTCACTAACCAACTGTTGAATAAAACACTTTGGAGACCTTCCATATCTGATCAGTCACTAACCAACTGTTGAATAAAACACTTTGGAGACCTTCCATATCTGATCAGTCACTAACCAACTGTTGAATAAAACACTTTGGAGACCTTCCATATCTGATCAGTCACTAACCAACTGTTGAATAAAACACTTTGGAGACCTTCCATATCTGATCAGTCACTAACCAACTGTTGAATAAAACACTTTGGAGACCTTCCATATCTGATCAGTCACTAACCAACTGTTGAATAAAACACTTTGGAGACCTTCCATATCTGATCAGTCACTAACCAACTGTTGAATAAAACACTTTGGAGACCTTCCATATCTGATCAGTCACTAACCAACTGTTGAATAAAACACTTTGGAGACCTTCCATATCTGATCAGTCACTAACCAACTGTTGAATAAAACACTTTGGAGACCTTCCATATCTGATCAGTCACTAACCAACTGTTGAATAAAACACATTGGAGACCTTCCATATCTGATCAGTCACTAACCAACTGTTGAATAAAACACTTTGGAGACCTTCCATATCTGATCATTCACTAACCAATTGTTGAATAAAACACTTTGGAGACCTTCCATATCTGATCAGTCACTAACCAACTGTTGAATAAAACACTTTGGAGACCTTCCATATCTGATCAGTCACTAACCAACTGTTGAATAAAACACTTTGGAGACCTTCCATATCTGATCAGTCACTAACCAACTGTTGAATAAAACACTTTGGAGACCTTCCATATCTGATCAGTCACTAACCAACTGTTGAATAAAACACTTTGCAGACCTTCCATATCTGATCAGTCACTAACCAACTGTTGAATAAAACACTTTGGAGACCTTCCATACAATTGAAAACTTCCTTGATTCTTATATGGCTCTCTGTACCCTCATCATCCTTTTCATTTCCATGTCAGATTATTGAAACTATTCCTATGTTTTGCAAGAAATGTGGTTGTGTGTGGTGTGTGTGTGTGTGTGTGTGTGTGTGTGTGTGTGTGTGTGTGTGTGTGTGTGTGTGTGTGTGTGTGTGTGTGTGTGTGTGTGTGTGTGTGTCTGTGTCTGTGTGTTTGTGCGTGTGTGTGTCACCTGTGTATGCCTATTCAGAACACAGGTAGGTTGTGGACAGTGGAAGGCACTTGAAGAATCTAAAAGTCACAACATGCTTCAATTTCATGAAGTCCAGATTATATAATAAGAGATGTTTTACTATATAAAATGAATCAGCAGTGTATTGTAGAGTTGCATGTTTTAATAAAAGTGAAGTGGCACACTTTAAAGAAACGAAATTCTTGATGGAGAATTTGAAGAAGTATTTTTATAGAGAGAGATTTAAGTGCATAGCATAATTTTCCTTGTGTCAATAGAAAAGGCCAAGCAATTTAGGAATTCAAGGGACAGGAGTAAATTACTTAATTTTTGTATGGTGTCTCATTTATCTTTTCGCAGAGAAGCTTCTGTATCTTTTAAATAGGGATGGGTATATAGATGTTTACTAGACAAGTGATGCTTAACTGTTACCAACAGCTATCTCTCTCTGTTTTTTGTTTCATACACATAAATGTAAATAAAGTTCTGTATTTGCTCTCTCATCAGATAGAGTGACATTCATACCGCTCAATCTTTTAGCACAAGAAGTCTGGACAAAGCCTGACAAAATGGGGGGAGAAAGCCCCAAAAATTGGGATATATTTTAAATATTGGTCTTATAAGCTTAGAAAGTTGCTGGAATAACAAGGTTTGTTTTACCATACATTTTCTGAAGAATTTGAAGTGTGCAATTCCAATGTATGCCATTATTTAGTGACTTTAATCCTCAGATCATTCTACTGATTTGCCAGAAAAACCACTAATATTATGAGAACCAGACCAAAAATAGGAGCCATAAATCTGGACAGTTGAGCGGTATGGTGTTATCAGTAAGCAGTAATAATGAGTATGCCATATGCTGCTTTTTCCTTTCTTTTTTTTCTACCATAAATAAGAAAAAAAATTACTTCTCCATTGTAGATAATCCATATTACTGTTCAGAAATGCACATGCTGATTGGACAGACAACCAGCATGCCCATTGTAAATTGATCATGTACCAATTGAAAGAAGTCTGGTTGCTGGTTTTTCTATTGGAATATGTACCATAATACCATCCTTGTAACCTGATCTGTGGAACTGACTATTAGTAAGATTTTTTAAAAGCAGTTTCAATTCCCTGCTTAGAGGTATGTAGAAAGTAAGCTAATGTGTTTCTTCCTGTAGAAAAAGAAGTGTGCAAGTTTATCTTTCAGTGATAGTAGGAATACTCTATATGTGGCTAACACAGGATTTACCCCCAATTGACTTTGTTTAATCACTTAGGCTTCACACTCATGAACAAACTAAGCGAACCATGAGTAAATCCTGAATTACCACACATACAGTCAAGAATTATTGCTTAATTATCAACCAGAATAAGGCCAACTACAACACCCAAATACTATAGCTCAGAAAAAAACTAGCACATGCCAATAAAGTAACAGAATACCTCCACATGGCATGTCTGCATCTTCCCATTCTTGATTCATCTGTTCTATTAGCTTCCAACAAACAACTCGTTGGAGTACACTGAAACAGCAAGAATGGGTAGACACAGCATATGATGAGAAAGAATTCAGGAAGCAGGTGGCTTCTATTTCTTTATTTCTGTATTTTAGCGACTTACTGTACAAGCATCAGCAGATACATGCCATCCCCATGTGCAAGTACATTATTCAGATGTCTGGTAGCAAAACAAGAAGAAGAAGGACAGTAACAAAGTTAAGTGATTCCTGTTTTAAATAACGTCATTGAATAATACCAATAATCCACTCCTATACGTGGATAAAGCAAGGTTTGTCCATGTCTGTCTTTGATAATTTGGGTTTATCACTCATAATCAAACCGCATTAGCCGTGGGTAAATCCTGCATTACCAACAGCCACTCATGGATTATTGCTAATCTGCCCAGTGTTACAGCAAGTGTTATGCTGATAATAAAAAAGTATTCTGCCTAAAATGCATAGTTCTCTTGCTGATCTATTTGTTTTACAATTGTTTTGCTTTATGTGTAGGTTTGAATCCTGTTCACTTACGTGAATGCATGCAGGCACGTGACCCTAAAGAGAGGTGCAAAGCTTATTTCTGTACCTTAGTAAACTTTATTGGCATGTAAGCATTACCTATCTGATGACAGAATGACATACTTATTGGTGACTCTGAAAATAGGAGGATCTCTCCCTGATGGGTTAACAGGTTAACAAGATTTCACTTTTTCTTCATCCATGTCAGCCATTCATTTTACTGTTCAAAACTATTTAGGGTAATGACGTTGAACTGAATCTGTATTGATTAAACATGTAATGCTTCATCATAGTCACTTTTATTAGTTTTACTTTCTGGATAAATGTAGTTATTCCTAAGTAACCATAGTAAAATTCAAAGAGCTTTAATGTTGTTGTAGAAATGGTGATTTGATATGTGGATGCGTCTTTCCAAAAGTAGGGATTATTCTATCCCAAATGCATGGAACTTTGATCACATGATTATAAGCAGATATTTGTCCAAAGTCAGAGTTTTGCATGATGGCAAAGCCTCTTATATCCCTAGCTACTTATTCTGACCACATCTGTGGTCTTCTTTAAGTTGAGAAAAGGTGATGACTTGCTTTTGCACAAAAATGAACGTTTTTTTGCCTTGGTTCCTGTTCAGAAAGAAGGTACCAAAGCCCAGTGCTAAAACTTTTCAGATTTAACATATCAGCAGAAGAAACAACACTCTTTGTGGACTCGCAAGATAACACTTTTTAGAACTAAAACAGTTTAAATTTATCTCTCATTCTACCACATTGTGAGGTGCAGCTCCTCGTTTCTGTATTAAGAACCTCATGTTTAACCCTGTTCCACAATGAATAGGCTTGCCACACATACCTTGTTAATTTTTTTTTGACAAATATCTTTGGTAGATGATATGCAGTGTTAATTCTCCACAATAACTTTTTTCAAGTTTGAAGTAAAAAACATGTAACCATGTCGGGAGCTTTCTGGATGATGGGGTTAGCGCCCCACATTATAAGAGGCATTGTTCTATATTTTACCCTTTTATTCCACATTGTGAGGGAGACCGCTGCAGTATATGGTACCTTTGTCTTTTACTGTACTACAGGGCTGGTGACTTTTTTGTGAAAGATGCCTGCTTGAACTTTCTCAAAATACTGGTCATCTAGACAATTAGATGCAGGTAGATGGAGACCGGAATAAACACTATGAGGTATTTGTTAACTGAACTGACAAGGGAGGACAGTGCCACAAGGACTTCAGATGAAGTTTGTAAAGTACAAACAAGGCTAATCAAGCCCTTGCTAGTAACAATCAGCTAGGTGGGCTTACATGTCTGAAGTTCCCCTTTTATTATGCACTAAAGTGAATAGATGTGGACACTGCTGGAGTTATGAGTTATGGCACTGCTTCATAGCTTGAGGTTTTTTTTTTTTGTATGTAAGCATGTGGTAAAGATTAAGAATTAATAGTTTTCAAGCAGACCTTCGTTATCTGAATAAAATATGAAGTGTCATAAAGGCTGTTTCAGGTAAACTGATGCAGGTGAGTGGTCACTGTTATAAAGATGATGTGTTATACAGTTTGATGAATGAATGTAATGTTTTATGAAATGCACTAACAATTTTTGTAAATGAGAAATTTCCTGGAAGGAAAAGAAGCAGAAAATTATTCAATTTTCCTTTCTAGTCTTTCATCAGAAAATTGTAGTCCTTTTAAGTTCTTCGTATTTCATCTGCCCTACCGTGACCTGCAACCTCTCTCTCTCGCTCTTTGGCATTTTAACGGTAAATGCAGATGGGCTACTACTGGGTTCATTTTGCTTTTTATAGGAATATATGAGGACAAAGGTGAAAATGAAAGATGATCTAGGAGCCAAAGTACATGTTCATGGTGTACACCTGACCTAGAAACTGTCAGGCAACAAAAAAGTAAATGTTGTTGTATTGATACTTTTACAGTATGTATGGGAAAGCCAGAATAGTATTTAGTAGTTTAATTCTTTTTATTTATTTATTTAGTTTTTGCAAAATGTTCACTGTTTTCATCTCACACTCAGACCCAGAAGTCTACTCTGTTGTATGCAAGGCAGCCCTCCCCAAGTACTGACTGTATGGTTCTCTGGATATTTCTGACTTCTTCAGCTAAACTCATAGATGACTGTACTGCTGTGTCTATTTCTTTGATGTAATGTAAGCCATTGAAAGTTTTATCTGCAGTTTTCTCCACAGTGCTGCAGAAGGAATTAGCAAATGAGGCAGAGATTCATAGGCATGTAGTGCACAGGTAGTGCTCAGGTAGTGCACAGCATATTACTGTTTAACTCATGTAATGAGGTTGTGCATGATTCCAAAAAAAAATGTATTTTATCTGTTCATCATCTTGAGCAATGAATTCTTCAAATATAAACCCTGAGTTTGGACTCAGACCTAATGCGTTTGATCTCAGACCTAGTGCATTTGGACTCAGGCCTAGTTTAGTACTTCTTGAATTCCTCTACAAACCTTTGCCCATTGATCACTGGATAGGCATTTGGTAGTGATTCATTTTTGTTAAATGCAGACAAAGCTAACTATGGACACATAAATGAAGGCATATGTTACTTCCTACCTGAACCTACCATATCAGCTTAAGCCTTGTAGCTAGCAATGATAATTATACTTAAGTGACACATTGGCATAAGGTCCCCAGCTTTTGGCTGTCAGAAGGTGCTTTAACCACTGTATCATATGGTGGCCAATTACATGTCTGTTAGGCAACGTGTATGTGTTCCAAAATGGAAAGCATTAGATGCAGTTACTTGCAGTCCTACAAATCCCATAGATTTCAGCTATTTCAGCAGGACATGTATTCTAGTTCTGCTTTTCTTTACCAGCTCTTCATCTGTCAGAACAGGTTTTTTGCACCACTAAAGTTCATGGTTTAGCAGATAGCATTTGGAATTCATAAACAAAAGCAGGACTAACCATTGAGAAAGTATTGTTTGACTCTGGAACTCTGTGCCACTGGCCACAAGATCTGAAATCATAAGAAATACAAGGCAGTTGAGTAGTCACAAGACCATTTGCATCTTGCCAAAACTCACCCTCCTATATTCCCCCCATAAAGGGTAAAGCAAGTCAGTCCCAGAGTATATTTATGGGTAACAATCCAGTCACCCAGGTTTACTTTAGGGGATGCTAGGGTGTCACTTTGTTTAGCTTGCAGTAGATGTCTGTTATAGAGGTGGGGTCGGCAATGGGTAATAATTTTGTTTCTTCAATGAGTCTTATTTGTCTGCTGTTGAAAGTTTACATTCTGAGTTCTGGTATTAGAAGAGTTATTTGACTTATTTGACTTGTGAAGACGCAGATCATCAGGGAAGATGGCTTCTCTAATGGTGCAGAATGCAAGTCATAGATCACCCTGCAAGAACCTATATGAATTTAAGTAAAGTGAGAGCACTTCAAACCTTTCCAATTATCTCAGGGACATTAGCCCAGCAGTCTTCTTGGTTAGGAACCTCTGGGTCATTTCCAGTACTTAATATGTCTAGAAAGGTATTCCCTAAAGGTGGCATTATAGTCATTACTTTGTCTAATTACTGCTGCTTACAAGGGAATGATAACTCATTTTAACCTGGATGATATGCCTTTCAGTATTAGTTATGATAAACAGAATGAGTTTCTAACTAGTGCTGCTGCTACATGTATCAGTTGATGAAGAGGAAATATTAACCCAGGTTCTAAGATTTCTAACTATATTATCATCTTGTTGTGGGCCATTTTCTATAATGCATATTGATGGAGAGTTGTTTGCCAAATGTGACAGTACTATACTTTTTGTGTTTAATGTTAGCCCATTTATCATGCACCAGGTGTTAACAAGAGTTATTTCAAGTTAGATTTGACACAAAGGCTTGGTTTGCACTAATTTGCATGCCTAGACAACCTAAGGCCCTGATCCTGAAGATTCCAAGGTTGTGATACATATAGAACATCTAGAGGACAAGTCTACCTTGCAAATGTACTTGAAAATGGTTCAATATCTTGCATAGCTAATTCCTAATTTAACCAAAATGTCAATAGAATTATGGAAATTGTTTGAAACATGATGAATGGTGTTGGGAAATCAAAAATAAATGCAGTTTTGTTACCTTGAATAAGTTGATCACAGAGACTGCTACCTTCAGATATTATGAAGTCAACAATCCAGTAATTCTACAAATGAATGCCAGTCAGCTCAGCTTTGGTACATGACTACTACAGCATGCAGGCCACATAGTATATGGCTCTTGAACAATAGCTGTCATTCTGACACCATATACAGTTGACTGAAACAGAACCAACTGGTTTACACGCACACCCACCCACACACACACACACACACATATATATATATATATATATATATATATATATATATATATATATATATACACACACACATATATATGATGTATAATAAAAAATAAGTATATACATACATAATTGTGTGTATTTATATAAAGGCAATGTTTTGGTAGAATATTATCATAAGCTACTTTAGGTTATCTTTCAAAAAACACTGTATTGGACACCACTGAGACTACAGAGAATGCTGTAGAATGTCTAGAAAACTAATAACACAGAGACATGCAGACCTGGAAACCAGATGTGTGTTGTTGGTGCCTTAAGCCAAGCATAATTGGAAGAGACCGGTCAAGACTCACAAAATAATGACATTTTAGTGATAGCCCTACACCTGCCAACATGACAAAAAATAAAAAGACTGAAACTGACACTGCAATAGAAGAGGTAATCAGAAAAATTATAGAAAATAGCTTGAAGAGAAAAAACTCCCAATCAGCAGTACAGCCACAAGTTACCTTCATGTATGAAATATGTTGTAATTTTGGACTAGTGATTAAAGATAGTCTATTCATTTTAACTCCATTTCTGAGAAGTCTGATGAAGGCCCTGTGAGGCACATTTAGGTACTGGAAAGTGTAAGGATTAAGCAAGCAAGAGATGTTATGTTATGTTATGGTCCATGATCCATTCTAATTAAAGAAATGGCCATGTTTTTCTTCATGTGCAATATGCTGTGAAGCATTGTGTTTTTAAAGGAAATGATTCAAATGTGATACCAGACTGACCACGAGTAAAGGTTGTGGAAGATATGCCCTAGAATCAAAACAAAAAGTAAGCTGGTATGTACTGACTGCTGTTGAAACTGCTCTGAGGTACCCAGTTGAGACAGATGAAAGCAGGGGCAGTCTTAGGTGAAATGGAGCTACAGGTGAAAGGTTCCATGTCACACCCAATTACCAACTGCTCCTTCTCCACATAATTGCCTGGTCCTCTCCTGCTTCATCCATTGCAGCCTCATTTGTCTTCAATCTTCAGATTTTTCATGCATCCTTTCAATATACTGTAAATGACCAAAACTGCAATTTAGTAACTCTGGAGGAGATTGAAGTAAGTCACTGGTGGCATGGAGTTATAAATCTGCTGATGGGTGTTTTAGAGCTGTTTTTCAACTTTCTGATCCAGGGATGACCTCAACAAAAACAATGAAGAAGGAAAGTAATTCTGTCTTATTTTTTTTTTCTTTCAAGGAAGAATTAAGTTGTGTATGACAAAACAGCAGTTCACTGTAAACTGAAGAGAGAAATGCTTGCAAGGATACATAAGTCATATATGGGAAAGGTGAAAGCCTTTCCTCCTTTTCTCAAAAATAAGATAATCACCTTCTGTTTATTGTTCTTTTCTTAAAATTTGATGAAGGCACAAGTGGTCACATTTATATATTTCAAGTGGCTACTGTCAAACATATATACAGCAGTCCTCTCTTCCGCTAGTAAAAGACAGCCACCTTCTAGGTACCACTTTGTTACCAGACTGGGATAAATCTGAAAGAATAATTAGAACATGTTAACATATTTGTACTTGTTTTTGACAAACATCTATAAATGGAATGCCTCCTTATTCCTAACCACCTATATATATATATATATATATATATGTATATATGTGTGTCTGATGTTTGCTTTGTGGAAAGCAAAACAAATAATAATCATAGTATGTATTTAAACTTGTTGTAGCTAGACATAGCTAGACAGTATACTGCCTCTAGGGAAAAAAAATGTAGTGAATTTCTGTGCAAACCTCTGAGGTTTCTGAATAGAATTAACAAAAATAATGAGCACACTTTCTCCAGCCTCAACACGTCATCGTGGCCGTCTGTGCATACCTCTGAAATTTCTGACAAAGTGAAAGCAATAGTGACAACACTGCCCATAACCCATACAGAAGTTATCGATATATTCTTGGCATATCGTAGCCGTTGTATTGTAAGCTAAAGAAGTATTGTCCATACAGTCCCAGCGAGCTACAATGACCTTATGAGCATACCTCTAAGTAGGGTGGCTTTGGACTAGGCGAAGGCAGAGGCCATCAGTAAACTTGTATCAAAACCACGTTTGAAGCCTCCCAGGTTCTGACAAAACCACATGTTTGAAGCCTCCCAGGTTCTGACAAAACCACATGTTTGAAGCCTCCCAGGTTCTGACAAAACCACATGTTTGAAGCCTCCCAGGTTCTGACAAAACCACATGTTTGAAGCCTCCCAGGTTCTGAGAAACTGAGTGTTTGGCTGTTTTGTGATACATTTTATATCTTATTTTTGAGTAATAATGTTTTACGAAATGCGCTTTTATTACTCTCCAGAAGAGTTATGTATGCACCTGGCAATATTCTGAATGTGCACAAATAAAATTCAGTGATGTTATTTTGGAAACACGCACACACACACACACACACACACACACACACACACACACACACATTTGCAATGCTAGATTAGTGACTACTTAAGCTGAGCAAACAAGAAATTCATTAATTTTCAGTCACTGACAGTTCATGCCCTAGCGCGGCGGTTACAGCCACTTCTGCATGTAGTACAAATGTCTAATAGGATGAACATGATGGCCATGTAATGAACTGAAACTTTGTTCCAGACAAACAGTAACCATGTTGTTGTTGTTGTGTCTTTCGGCTTTTCCCAGTTAGGGGTCGCCACAGCGGAACTCCGGTCCGCTAATGATTGGCAGTAGATTTTTACGTACCGAGTTGCCATAAATTAAAATATTCTGAGATTATATTAATTCTGAAAAACAAATAGTGTATAAACCGGAGACAGACCACCACGATGTAGTAAAATACAAACCAAATTTATTAGAACAGATGAGCGCTTTCGCGTACTCCCAAGGTACGCTTCTTCAGATCTACTTTCATTACTGAAATACTAGCTTTATATACATTCAAAATCATTAGTAACCTAAAACATCAATCAATTAATCAATCAATTAAATCATCATTATGGAATTAAATGTGTATCTTAACAATTTAAAACCAAACTGATTTGAATTTCAGATGCAGCTTCAGTTAAGGTCAAACAATTCAACATTCAGACAACTCTATTTAAATACATTCTGTTAGCTGCCTTGAAACTTTGTATATGAAATGTAATGTTAAAAATATAAGTAAACACATAATAGAGCAATGAGAATGAGATAACTATTAAAAGGTGTGTGAAAAGTGTTCTAAAAAATGTGTTCTAAAAAATGTGCATTTAAAGATGCAACAAATGTATCTGAAAATTCATTTAAATTTACGTGCTTCAAGCAGAGGTTTTATACTGATGAACTTCCATCCTGAACAGTTATGGTTTAGAAGCGATTAGGGAAATATTAAATGGCAATACAAATTTTACCACTGATAAACAAATATTACTCAGTGCTTTGTTAGATATGGTTCTATGTAATAATGTATTCACATTTAATAATAGACTTTATTTGCAGAGATGGGGGGTAGCCATGGGGACCCCATGTGCAAATACATATGCCAATTTGGTTGTATATCACTGGGAAAAATCATTTCTTTTTAATAGCATATATTTTACTAAGATATTATTATATAAAAGGTTTGTAGATGATATACTACTTTTTTGGAATGGGACTTTAGATGATTTAACTGAATTTATTCAGTATTTAGAATCTACCACTGAGTTCTTTAGATTCATTATGGAATATTCCAATGTTACTATAAATTTTCTAGATATTACCATCAAAAAAGATACTTTGGGCCATTTAAGTACATCTTTATATAGAAAATCCTGTTGGAAAAACACCTTACTTCATTTTAATAGCATGCACCCAAGATTTACATTTCATAACATTGTTAAGAGTCAGTTCACTAGGCTTACTAGACTCTGTCAAGATCCTTTGATATTAAAAGAACAAGTAGATTTATTAGAAGATTTATTTTTAGAAAGGGGATATAATCATGGGATAGTTAGAGCCACCAAGAACTTAATATTTAATGATAAGTCAGAGGCTAGCCAATTGAACTTTAGACATCAAAAAAGATCTGGTAAAGCTAATAAAGAATCCAAGGTGACCTTTATTACTAGATTTACTAATGACAACAAAGCCATAATCAGGATCATATCTGATAATTGGCATGTACTTATAATTGACACAGATATAAAGAAGATAATAGGAACTAGACCAAGTTTCACTTACAGAAGTAGTAAGAACTTAAAAAGGTTACTTTACATTGAACATAATTATCCAGAAGTTAGGCATTCTAGATCACTTAATAAGTTTGGCACTTTTGCTTGTGGCAAATGTAACATGTGCTATATGATCTCGAAGGAACAAATCTTTGTACATCCTATCTTGAAATATAAATTTGAACCCAGGTTTTTTGCTTCTTGCAATGACATGAACCTTATATATTTAGCAAACTGTGGACAATGTCATGCTTTTTATATAGGCATGACCACTAGGAGACTGAAAGATATGATATATAATCATATCTACGACACCAAGAAATTAGATCAGAGAAATGCCCTAGCAAATCATTCTATGTCTCATAAAGGTCATAACTTTAAGTTTAAGGTACTTCAAATAATAACCCCTAACAAGAGAAGGGGTAATAACTTTAATGATTTAGAAAGTATAGAATTAAAATGGATTCTAAAATTAAGAGCACATCAAGACCCTGGTCTTAATCAGTTCATCAGTATAAAACCTCTGCTTGAAGCACGTAAATTTAAATGAATTTTCAGATACATTTGTTGCATCTTTAAATGCACATTTTTAGAACACATTTTTTAGAACACTTTTCACACACCTTTTAATAGTTATCTCATTCTCATTGCTCTATTAAGTGTTTACTTATATTTTTAACATTACATTTCATATACAAAGTTTCAAGGCAGCTAACAGAATGTATTTAAATAGAGTGGTCTGAATGTTGAATTGTTTGACCTTAACTGAAGCTGCATCTGAAATTCAAATCAGTTTGGTTTTAAATTGTTAAGATACACATTTAATTCCATAATGATGATTTAATTGATTGATTAATTGATTGATGTTTTAGGTTACTAATGATTTTGAATGTATATAAAACTAGTATTTCAGTAATAAACGTAGATCTGAAGAAGCGTACCTTGGGAGTACGCGAAAGCGCTCATCTGTTCTAATAAATTTGGTTTGTATTTTACTACATCATGGTGGTCTGTCTCCGGTTTATACACTATTTGTTTTTTCATTTTTACGAAGAGGACCTTTGGGGAGTAGCGTTAACTATTTTCTTCATTACATTAATTCTGTAAAGCTACAATTATAAGCAAACAACAGCACATAGCCACATCAGTTGTAACTAATTTATATGTGTATAAACTTTACATCTCAGATATCTGACACGTATAACATTAAAGAAGTAAAATTTAAAAAAAAAATCAGTCTCTCAACATCTTACTAAAAGACTCAGAGACAAAGCTAAAATATTTGAGATACAAAGGCCCAAACCAGGGGTCAGATTTTAAATATTGCTTTTATATACCTACTGCATTGGAAGAGTAACAGGTTTCCATAATAAACACATTGTCTGAAAGATATGAAGATAGAAACTCAAATGCCTGTCATTATTTTCCTAGTATGGAAACACCAGTAACTGATATTTTTACAATGGACTCCTTGGAATGAATATTTATTCACATCACTTCAAGCTCAAAATCCATAAAAAAAAACAATACTAAAGCTGAAATGGTTATGGTTATTCAAGCAGTAAAATTCTCAAGGGGAAATCTGCCTTAGATGGTAAGAAAGATAGCCACATTCTATTAACTGAAACTTTAAAGTATCCCCTTTCAGCCAGTGGGGTTGCCAAGTGCTCAAACTTTGAAGGGAGACAGACTGAAATCCAAGCAGTCTGCCCCATCAGTTTTGTTACAATCACAACATACACCATGCTTCAAAGAGGAGTGTAAACATGCTCAGCATATAAGAGTGCAAGAAAGAATATATTTTTCAGCCTGGAGATATTGTAAGGGTACTAGTTCTGGTGGTCCATAATAGGAGGAAAAGGACACAACTGTAATATGAGCAGCATTATTTAAACAGTATTATATTCTGTATAGATGTATTAGACTGCATTGTATAAAACAGCCCCTTTAAAAAATTTACACAATTCAATAAAATATGTCTCTACCAGTGGAAGAAATTGGAGAGAACAAAAGAAGGAAATTTCATTGATTGCAGAGGTGACATGACAAAATGGCTGTGATGAAGACCCACCCACAAGCTGGAAAAAGGCTCATCTACAAGTTATTCTCCTCAGACTGCGGACCTTTTTCCTGGTGCCTAAACTTGAGAAACCAATATTTCACATATCCAAGCATGTAATGATACCAAACTCAGCTCCTGTCCAGACATCAAGATATAGCAAAGTAATTAAGCCACAAAAGCAGTATTTATGGGAAATGCCATTAAGTATTCAAAAATAAGAACTATACATCAAAAAACATTATTGTTTATTGGTTTGCTTCTTTAGAATTGCTTCTAACAAAAGTATTTTTCCTGGTGAGAATAGTTGTTTGTGTTGCACCTAAAATATATTTAATGAAAAAAAGAAGGCTGCAGGCATTGCTGTCCATAACTTTTTGCCTAATTAGTTTAATTCTGTAATTCATAGCTTTTTCGTTTAGAGGTGATAGCATTGCGTACTAATTGGGAAACAGTCACTTTTTGAAAATTAGTGCTTCTGAAAGCTTGACATTATTTTGCCTTTGGTGGAATTACTCTGAAATAAATGTCTGTTCAGTGAAGCTCTGTTGGTCTTGTCATTATTTTTACGTTTTAATTGTGTTAATTATGTAGTATAAAGATATTATATGCTATGTTTGAAGCTCTGTACAAAACTGGAGTAAATGTCTTCAACATTTTGGTTGTCATGACTGACTAAAATGTCTATAGTTATAGATGGAGACCTTTTTTCTGATCAACAGGTTACCACAGGACTAACAAAAGCCTTTAGTGTAGATCATATGTCTATGTAGGATTTGTAGCTATTCTAGGGCTGTCAGTATATAACCTACTGTTTTAGCCAGTCATTGGGTGCAAACCATATATTTGTACGATTCGGACAAAATACGTGGTTCAACTTGATATAGAATGCGGTTCTTTGCTAAGAAGGGTGAATAGCTAGGAATCTGACAGGCTAAATTAATTTTCTTTATCTGTCTTATATAACTTCCTGAGAGGGGGACTGCACCTGTAAGAAATACTCTGTCCTGTTCAGGACTCTTTCTACATTGAATACATAGATGAGAAATGAACACATGGGCACACAGAATTAACCTCAAAATTTTCATTAACAGTAGTATCATTTCTTTCTGTTTTGGAGCAAAATATCAACCCCTTTAAATAGTGCTGGTTCGTCCTCACCTTTAAAAAGGAATTAAACAATTACACAAGTATACATAAATTAGATCATGAGATGACATTGATCAAGCTTGTCAAAGTTGTAAGCTATAAACGTAGTATTACTATCACAGCAGTGCCATTGTTTATACAGTTACATTTTTAACTGAATAATATTTTGTAAAGCAGCGTGGTAACAGAACAAACAAATAAAAAAGTACAGCACAGACAATAAAAGTAAACAGCAAAGGAAAACGTGTAGTTGGATTGGACACAATAAAATTGGCCCTAGATGTGAGTGCGCGTGTGTGTGTGTGCCTTCTGGGGAAGGTTGGGTGCCGGGCTGGCAACTCAACACTGTAAAACTCCACTGCCAATCATGAGCGGACAGGTGATCCGCTGTGGTGACCCCTAACCAGGAAAAAGCCGAAAGAAGAAGAAGAAGAAGCAAAGTAAAACATCACAAGAAGCCATTTGTAGCCTGAGTAAACTATAAGGCTATTAATCTACATTTATAACAAAATCTAAATCAAACTGTTGACTGATAATCTTCTCAGACTGACTAAGGCAAAGGACTGCACAAATCATGGATGAAAAAATCTAGTTTTGAGCTGATGCAGAAGTATAGCTTTAGCATTTGATTTCTCTGTTTCCTGAGGCTGATAATTAAGAGAATGACATTAGTGTAGTATGTTGTATATACACTGTTTGATGTTTTCCAGTTTGCCTGAAGGTGTGTGTGTCATGTGTGATTGAGTGTGAGTGTGTGCTGCCTATGATCTTGCCTGTGCTATAAATAAAGCCTGCTGGAGAAACAGGTATGAATTCCAGAGACTACCTTTTCTCTAGAAAAGGCTCCCCATCCATGTGAAATATAGTTCCTCCCTAACCCATTACATGCGTAACTTGGACAATTAAATGGGGAACAGGAAATTCATCCCTGGCTTGGCACCTATATCTCCAATGGACATAAGTAACCTGTAACTGGTTTATCTCCCAGTCCCCTATATGTATTTCATATCTCAAGCCCCACCTTAGGGTTATCAAGGGTTGTAAAACTTGTCAGAGCTTTGTGATGCATGGCTAGGCTTAAAAATGCCCTTGTGGTCATTAGCATAGTACCTATGAACCTTTGAACCTATAGGATGGCTTTCTTCCCAGCAAAAATGTATCTGCCTTATGTACATCTTGTGCTGGGACAGGCTCTAGCAGTCCTGTAATCCTGAATTAGATTAAATAGGTAACTGGAAATCAGATAATGAAACTCTGCTCAATGAAACTGGAGAGTTGCTTGCTTGATGGGGTTAATTTTCAGTGGGGATACAGAGGAGTTTTATGAATGAGACATTGAATAAAATGTAGGCATTGTGATAATCTTGCCCTTTTCAACTCTGAAAAGCCTGACTGTTCATGTAAATCTGGAAGTGTGGTATTTCTGCATCAGGGAGAGAAGAAATTAACTGAGCAGGGTTGCTAAGCAGAACTTCTAAACACGAAACAATAAATAAAAGCGGGGATGAGTATAGGACATCTTACAGCAGCTACATTGTGATGAATCCTTTCCTTACAGCACAGCAGGCTTCAAGTAGAGCACTAGTCTGTGATGTCATTAACTACTGACATTTATTGATTCAGTCTGGTATGCAGGTGGTTTAAATAGAAAGAAACTTCCAGATACCAATGCATAACTGGCCAAGTGGAAGGAATTATTTTAGCCATAGGTCAGTGCTGAAAAGCATATATTTTTCCTTTGCTGAAGTTAACTTGGATATTCTTGGAGATGTGGTAGTTTTTAAAAGCCACGGCAGTAAAGTGCATCAATGTCCTCAGGGCATTGGCCAGTACTAAGCTGTACAAGATGGACAAAGGCCTAATGCAGTGATAACACTAATGCTTATCACATGTTCAGGTACTCTACTAAGGTTAGCTATGTAACCAGTAGTAGTGTGCCCATATACCACCATGACTCTTCATAGGTTCATAGGTAGGTACTAGGCTATTGGCCCTAGGGCCTATATAAGCCTAGCCAAAAACATACCCTGGCTTTCGCCACCCAAGAAAATGATTTCCTGTGCCCCTGTCGAGCAGAGCCACAGAAGTGATCCCTGGGGCGAATTTCCTATTTCCCATCCAATCATCAAAATTTTTCTTGAAGGGTGCTAATGAGGAGCTCTGTTTGACATAGATAGATAGTCTGTTCCAGAGTATGGGAAGTCTCTGGGACAGGAATCTATCCCTCCAGCATGTTCTGTTTATTGTGGTGACAAGGTTTAGGTCCCTAGAGCATGTAGCTCAGCGGATTGGGATTTCTTTAAGTGGAGCATGTCCAATAGCTCTGGGTTTGACATAGCTTTATATGTTAGGCAGAGATTGCCTCTGAGTAGGTGATATGCGACGGAGTAACGCTGGAAGTTTTTGAGACGGTCTGTGTACGGCAACTGTTTGAGGCAAGTAATCCTCTTTGTGAGGTATTTCTGTAGCCTTTCCAGTTGTTGTAGATGTCTTTTGAGGCACATACCAAATGGAGCTAATATAATGGGTCTAATGAGTGATGAGTAAAGGGTTTCTTCTAGATGAGAAACCTTTTGTAATGAGGTGAGCCACGTAGAAGGATTTCCTGACCACTGTGTTGATGTGATTATCAAAGGAGAGACTACTGTCCATCTGTGTCCCAAGGTCTCATCACATTTTCGGCATTAAGTAGACTACCAGCTATGTGGTAGTTCATGGGTACAGCGTTTTTACCAAAGAGGATGACAATACACTTTTTGGCATTGAGCTTTAGGCCATGGCTTTGACACCAGGTATCTGTCTCAGTGAGGCCCTTTTGTAGTATGTCCACATCATTAGGAGTTTCGATTATGGATCTTAGTCTGCAGTCATCTGCAAACTTTGTTAGTCAAAGACCTTCTGTGTTAGCCTGTACTTCAGAGAAGTAGATACCAAACAGGAGAGGACCCAGGACTGAACCCTGTGGTACTCCACTTGTCATTGGTCTGAAGTCAGATTTGGAGTACGCTACTTTCACAGTGTGGATTCTGTCTGTGAGCCAGTTGGCAACCCATCTTGTGACATAGGGATTTATACCTACTTTAGTGAGCTTATCTATAATTTCAGAGTGGGGGAATGGTGTCGAAAGCCTTGATGAGATCTAGATAAGCAGTGTGAACCACTTCACCCTCATCTATGGCTTTGGTGCTTAAAAGAAGTCAGTCAAGTTTAGGAGACATGATCTGCCTTTTACAAATCTGAACAGGGTAGGGTCCAGAGTTTGGAGATTACCAATGTCTTTGTTTATGAGTTCCATGATGATACGTTACATGGCCTTGCAGACCAGGCTCATCAGGCTAATGGGGCAGTAGTTTCCAGGGTCTGTCATGGATTCCCCTTTGTGGAGTGGGATAACTGTCATGGTGCACCATTCAGTGGGCAGAAAGCCTGAGGTGAGGCTATGATTGAACATGGTACTTAGGTAGGGTGCCAGTTAATTCTGTAGTTTGTGTAGAATGCAGCCTGGGATATTGTCAGGTCCCATGGATGCTGTGTTCTTGGCTTTAGAGAGTGTGTTTTTTACCTGTGCAGCCATGATTACAGGAACTTTGCATTCTTCCAGTATAGAGATGGGCCCTCTAGGGGGTGAGAGGGGGTAAAGTTAGCACTGAACCTATCTGCCAGGATGTTGGCAATATCAGTTGGTTCTGTATATTTAGTGCCATTGTGCTGTAACTCAGAGAAGATCTAAGTGTTGCCATTAAGATTCTTGACATAGCTATAGAATGCTTTGTGGTTGTCTTTAGAGTCAGTGGCAATTTTGTTTTCATAACTAGCTTTGGAGGATTTTATGAGGGATCTCAGCTTCTTACTGAGGTTGACCAGGGAGTTCCTCCAGTCATGGGATTTTACTCTTTTTTGCAACAGTTTCTTTCTTCTGTTGTAGAGTTTGTTTATGGCAGATGACCACCAGATTGGCTTCCTTCTTTTGGAGGATAGCATCTTGGTTCTATTAGGGATAGCATGATCCATGCACTCGTGTAAGTGCTTATAAAGTGCATTTGTGTAGGATTCAGACCAACGAGGAATTGACCACTGGTGTGGAACACCGGTTGCCCATGTTGGTAATGACCAGGTCTAGGATATTGCTGCCCCTGGTGGGGGTGTGAATAAGTTGATCCAAAGCGTTGGAATTTATGAATTCCAGAAAATGTTGAGCAAAAGTGTTGGTACATAAGTAGTTTTCCCAGTTAATGGTAGGGTAGTTGAAATCGCCCATTATTAGGGTGTTGGGTTGTAACCTAATACTTTCCAATGTATCAAGAAATGAGGAGTGGGAATCCTGGGGCATGGTGGGGGGTTTGTAGCAAGCTACAATTTTGATTGCAGTCTTGCCTAGAGTTAGTTACACTTGGATAATCTTGGATGCATTATGCTGTGCAACTAGCCTGGAGGTGTGGATATCCTTAATGAATATGGACACACCTCCACCTTTAGTGCTCCATTCTGGATTAGGTGCCCGAAAGATGTGGTATGAATTATAGCCTGGTAATGCAGGGGTGCTCTCTGGAGCTTTGAACCAGGTGTCTGTTACTGCACAGATGTCGATGTTCTCCATTTTAAGGAGTGCCTCGAGTGAGTGCATTTTGAGGTTTAGACTTCTAGCATTGAGTAGCATTACCCTCAGATTTTGCTTGCTTGTACCTGTTACGGTGGTGAATTTGTCATTTGAACCTTGCCTAAAAAAGGCACTATAGGGGTGGTAAGAGCCTTAGCCAGTATCCGGAATCCCAAGGGCGACAGGTGCAGGCCATCTCTGGCAAAGCATCGTGGTCTGTCGATCATGTCGTCCCAGGCAGACAAATACTGGATCCCCTTAGAATGACACCAGAAGCTTAGCCAATTGTTGATGTCAGTCATTGTGTTATTGTACTGTAGTATCATTCTGGGTGATGGCAAGATGCTACTCAGGGCTAGGGTCATACCTGCCTGGGCTACAAGATCGGAGAGCTCCTCCATTTCTCTTTTCATGTAGTCCATGGAAGTATATCTCAGGTCATTCACACCAACATGGACAATGACAGTGTCATATTTGTACTTGTTGTGGAGTGACCTGAGTGCATGCATTATGTGGAGGATCCTGGCACCTGACAGGCAGCTGTCAGTAACTTTCTCCTTGTTTAGTCTGGTGAGTGGAACATCAGTGTGCCTGACTATAGAGTCACCTATGACAAGAGTGTTGAGTTTTACCTCTAAACATCCAAAAAAGTTCAGCACCACAAGGAACACCAACTTCAAATATTTTATTATTAATTTATGTTATCAGGCCAGTTTCGGCATATAGCCTTCACCAGTGATAAACTATACAAATAAATGGTGTCTTTATATACAAAAAAGACATGTTACTTCCTGTGATCTCATTTCCCTTTACAATAATGTAACTACATTTTGTCATTGAGACCTGGTGCAAATAAAACTCCTAATTTTACAATCCATTTCTTTTCTTTATGATTCAAAATTGAATGCCACCCCGTCTTAAAGGATCTATCCCCCAATTTTATCAATCACAACAAAAGAAAATCTATCAGTAGGGTGAGACTGGGTATGTCTATACAAGGAAATAGTTACCCATTTATTACGAATGTCGCTAAAATGCTCAGACATCCGATGCCATAAAGGCCTGGAAGTTTGCCCAACGTAGAAGGCAGAACATGTACAACTGGCCAAATATACAACCCAGTCTGACCCACAATTTGCATAGATACGAATGTCAAAAATATTATCAGTATTTTTGCTGGTGAACTGCTTAGTTTTATACATATATTTATAAAATGTGCAATGTCCACATGCATAAGAACCAACCAATCTATCCCCTCTAAGAGTTATCTGATGACCAATCTGAACCTTCCTATATACCTTTTTGTAATGAGAAAAATATGAACCCAATGTTCTCCCCCTACAATAAGAAAATAGGCATCTTTCTGACAAAATTTGACCTAGTTCTTCATTCACCATAAGAATATTCCAGTGTTTCTGGATCATTTCCCTCAATAAGTTTGTATTCCTACCATAGGTAGTTACCAGTCTGATGGCCTCAGACACTCTCTGGTTTGGTTTCCTTTTATACTATAATAATTCTAATCTAGGTTTCACAGATGCACATTCACTTGCACTGTGCATGTCCATCTGTTTATATCCCCTAACCAGAAATGTACATGTGAGGTCCTGTTTAAATATGTTATAATCTTTCTCAGACAAACAAATTCTTCTTATCCTCAGAAATTGTGATTTCGGAATATTTCTGACAATGTGGTTGGGGTGCAAACTGGATGCATATAGTAAATTATTGAGGATATTTCCTAAATACCAGAATTTTAAAGTATGATCCTCCAGACGTAAAACTTTAACATCCAGATAATTAATTTCCTCCCTACTATAGGTGAGAGTAAACTCTATCCCCCACTTATTCTCATTAAGATATTGTATATATTCTGTTAAATAATTAAGCTCACCCCTCCACACAAGCCAGATGTCATCTAGGTATATCCTCCATATATCAAGTTCTGGTAGACAGATATTATGGGAATCGCTATAAACCATCTGTTCCTCTATATACTCCATAAATCGGCATAGATGGGGGCAAAATATGTCCCCATTGCCGTGCCTTGGGTTTGTCAATAACAATCTCCCCTAAAATAGAGGACATTCTTAGTTAAGACATGCTCAGCCAAGTAAATGAGTAAAGTATTGAAACCTGGAAGATAAAGATTAGCCTTGTTCAACCAATATTCCAGGGCTTGTAAACCAACCCAATGTGGTATGCTGGTATATAAAGATTTTATGTCCAAAGTGCACATCAACCAATTTGGTTCAAGTTGTGATTCAGACACTATCTGCAACAATTCTGTCATGCTCTTAATTCTTGCATGAATGAATGGTAACAAAGGCTGTAAATATTGGGTCAAAAAACTTGAAAGCGGCTCTGTAAGAGACCCGATTCCAGGCACAATAGGTCTTCCAGGGGGTTGGTTCAAACTCTTATGTATTTTAGGCAAAATATATAAATATTGCTTGCCAGGTTCCTTAACCGTGAGATGTTATCTAACATTTTCACTGTTTATACCTTCCTCAACTGCTTGTGACAAAAATGTATCAATATCTTTCTTAAAATTGGGGGTGGGGTCAATCGGCATATGCATATAATGTTGAGGGATAGAAAGCTGCCTGTTTCCCTCAGCCTAGTAATAACTGGAATCCATAACAACGACGGTCCCACCCTTGTCTGCAGGTAGGATCGTAATGTCAGTGTTATCCTGAAGCTCTCTAAGAGTCTTTTGTTCATGTTTGGATAAATTGTGCCCAACACCCGAGAAGTACATAACTTGAAATGTAAATCCTTAAGAACTGCCTGTTGAAAAATAGCCACATGTTTGTTCATGGGGGGATTAAAACTAAATTTATGAAAATGAAATTTCGTAGATCTTTGAGAATTGTCCTGTGAACCAAAAATAACCTAAGATTCAGTCTTCTACAATAAGCCATGACATCAGAAACAAAAACATTCTCATCCACAAAAAAATAGGTATATAGTTCAAGCTTTTATTTAATAGTCGTTTCTGATCAGAAGATAGAATATGTCCAGATATATTGTGCACATTGTCACATTCTTTGTTTATTTCACCATTGATTGCAATAAGTTCTCTATTGTGTTTCCCCCTATGTTTCTGCACACCCCTATGTGTTCTACCTCTAAAGGGTGGTCCTGACTTCTTAGCTTCTTAGGATCAGGGGATTCCATAACGTGTATTTTCAGTATCAGTTGCTGAGGATTCCTCCCCTGAAGTACTATATCCCTGGTTTGATTTCTTATGAATCGACCGAGGTCTCTTTTTGTGAGGGGTAACCCCATACTTATGATGCTCAGAAAACCTGACAGTCCTCCAGGACTCAAAGGGCCTGTCCCTCTCATAATCTTCTACGTCCCTAGTGAATTTGTATCTGTGCAACTTTTTCTCCTTTATTTGATTTTCAAAAGCCTAAAGTTCCCTGGAAAGTTTGCTCAGGCTGCTGACATACTGTGGCTGCCCTTCAAAACCTTTGACCTCTTCACATATCCGTTTAACATCATGGGTGTTCTCCTCAATAATACGTTCATAATAAGATGTCAAAATGTTGACAAAAGACATTAAAGCTTTTTGTTGTGCCATACCCCATTCCTGAATTAGAGTGTCATCCAGCTTACCAACCAAAGGTTGGATTTTGACTCTAAGACTTCTGGGCGTGACATTTTTGCTCTGATAAGCCTTGAACAACTTCAAATGCCATATGTTAGTTCACAATATCCTCATATTTTTGCTCAGTTTATTAAATAACAAGTTACAGCCATCAACTGGATCCTTATGGCCCTCCTCAACCATGCCATCAGTAGATGCTTTCAATCCAGATACCTAGATATCATTATGATCCGCACAAAGGCCCTGAAGAATATTATTTAGATCCATGACAATAAGCTACCCACTTGATATTTGTCAAAAAAATGGAAAATCCACTCGCAACACTAATGTACGTATGGCAAATATATGTACTGGAATGTTACAAACAAGAATCTGTGTATCTATAATTATGTCACACTATAATGAGTAAAAACTATTCTGAGTCAAAATAGGTACAAAGCAAATGCAACCCAGTCTTCAGTATATATGGATCATATTACTTAACATCCACATAATAGTCCATAAATTTTGGGGCCCCCAAATTTGGTCCAGATGAATCCAAAAGTATTGTACTAAACACAAGAATCCTAACTATTACATTCCTAAAATACTTGGGATTCTAATATACGATAGTCCTGCTCAAAATAGCGTAAACATTCATCATATGAAAAAAAATCCAATATCTTATTTCAATAGCATTTCTGTTTGCCAAAAAATTAATAGTTGTCCATATGATGAATTGGACATACCAGAATGCAAAAACATAATATCATACCAACCTCATTGTATGATTGATATATGTGCAAAGTATCTTCATACACAAAAATTACCATGAACTCTTTTGCATCCTAGTAACTGTAAATAATACCCCACACCAGTTTCTGGTCAAGTATGGAACCCCCTGTATGACACCTGCATCCCACTATCCATATATGAATAACCTGGATTCTCTTACCATTGAACCAAATGCTATTATGCTTGGAAATTTCTGCAGAAAACAATACTACAGGCATCAACCATTAGTCCACCTTAGTCTTCTTCAGCCACCTCCCTTCACAGTGGGTGATCCAGGCGGACTCTTCTAGATGACTATCAGAAAAGAAGTCCTTACCCTCACCTGAGAGGTGGTCACAGATACCACCAGTGAGCCTTCTAGGTAACCTTTCTGAGGTGAAAAATTGTTAGCCTACATACAGGCAGGACTGAGGACCAGTATCAGCCCGACAGTGGATATACTTGCTGTTCCAGAGTACAGTGGCTATAACTTCACCATAGCCTGCACCACACCTGACCTTTTAGGAATAGAAAAATATATAAAACAAAATAGAAACAAATACAACTGGTTAGCACCTCTGTAGGACATTATTAAAATTTAAAATGTTATAGTACATATAACAATAAACTACACTTATCCTACCATCTTGTGAGCCTTCTATGCTTCCATAGAGAGGCCATCCTGTTGGCTTCAATCTCCTTGGCCACTGGAAAATTAACAATAAATAAATAAATAAAACAGTAATCAGTTCAGCATATAGCAACAAAACAGAATGCCATTGCAGTTATGAGTGACAGGCCAAACCTACAGTGCCAAAATAGTACAGAATGCATAAATATAAAAATGTGCTCCTTCACTATCCTCTGAGTCACACATGTGCAGAAGGGACAGGCTGTATCTTTGCAGGTGACAGTTTGAGGTGCAACTAGAATGGGGTGAAAGGGTTGGCTGACCAAGGTGCAAGGTGTTAAGAGTGCTGTGCCAACATTTAGAAATGAATGCTGATACTGCATTAGCCATCATGACTGAAGTGGTAAACAGCAACAAGCTGCCTGTTAAATTTGTAGTAAGTGGTTTCCTACAGTCTCAGAGCAGAAGAGTTTTTTTGTTTGCTTTGCTTCTCAACTTTGCAATGAGGGGCATCACTTCAGGGAACTGCAGAGGGCACCAGATAACCTAGCTATTGTTCTTGTTACTATACTTTTGCATGCAGCACTCACCGAGAGTGGGGGATAGCAGGGTTTTACTCAATACCCTGACAAGCTGCATAGGTTGTGTAGAGAGAGCCCTCATCCTCTTACAGCAGAAACTCCCTATGGTCTGGACAGCAGGTGTAGGAAAATCATGGTTTCTTGGCTGCAGCATGTGGGAGCCCTCATGAATATATAGTTTGAACAGGACATGTTTATTCTGAAACAGAAGGAAAATGGTAGCCAGTGTGCATGGCCACATGTACTGGGCATCGCCTAATATGCATTATTGGGTGGCATAATAGAATTATACAAAGAAATATGAGCATGGTTTGAATGCAATTTGATAGGAGGTTTGGAGTTCCACAGATTTTCAGCTCCCAGAAGTCACAGTTTCATATTTCAGTTAATGACTAAGGCTGGTGCCAATCTATATAAAAGCTAGACCTCTGTACTTTGTCAGATGGCTCTGATCCCCATGTGCACAAAGCACTGACTATCTCTTCTTCATGACAAGGTCACAGAGGTGTCAGCAGGCTTAACATGCCCAATGAGTGCAATATCTGTCTTTGCTAAACTTGGTCAATTGGACAACATTCATTTTTAATGACTTCTGATGGTGAATGACAATTGCATGTGAAAGCGTCCAAAAAAAGATATTTTTAAAAGCACAGCAGCCTGATGGTTATTATTCCACAATCCTCTAACTTAATATCTGTGTGCATATGTCAATGGGGAATTGAGCTGGAAGATGACAGTTTTCCTACTTTATCAAAATGTCTTAATGTTGTTGGCAAAAACTCTGTGTCAAGGAGTTCTGTTCATCGTAATTTCCTCAGGATAATGGAAGTGTATGAAACTTTGCATTTCATAGCATCCTCATTTTGTACATCTTAGCAAATATAATGGATGAGTTAATGAAGGGTTAAGTGACTTGTTCAAGGCACTACTGGAGACACTCACCATTAAATCAAATACCTATTCATGAGAGACTTTAACTACCCCTCTAATAGACTGGGAAACATGCACTGTCTCATTCTCACAGGCACAATAATTATTGAACTTTATTAATACAAATACCTTTAACCAAATAGTGTGTGCACCCACCAGAGGTTCAAGCATACTAGACCTGGTACTCACCAATATGGGAGAGTGCTGCATCCCCCCCCCCCCCATGTGTCATGTCCTCACTGTTGAGGTTGGACCACAAAACTATCTCCTTCAAAATAAAATTCAACTCAGTAAACATAGCAAACCCTCTTAGGAAGTATTCCACAGTGAACTACATTCTATTAACTGATAGTTTATCAAAATTCAATGCCATTCTCAACCCTGAGTTCAAAACAACCTATGTGGAATACTTCACATTCACTCTGTTCAACCATGTGACTTACTGATTAGAGCCTGCTATACCTACCAGAAGTAAGTCCAAAACAAACTTTAAAAACAAACCACACTGGTGGAATCCTAACCTGAATAAGGTATATAAGAAAAGGGAAAAAGTAATTGCTGAAATCAGGAAAAGAGTCTATCATAATGATAGGAGCTCTCTAATTAATTCACTTAAGCCTAAGCCTACAGCACCTTTTTGTATTCTTCCATTTAACATCCATAGCTCATATGGTGTTTAGACATATTTTTTGGGTCTGTTAACTAAATGAGTCACAAATTAATAATAGGGAGTATTAGGAGTAATTAACAAAATAATACTGAGTATTAATTGCCAATGTTCTGCTGTGGAGAAATTAATGACTGATTTTCCTTCATTATTCATATTTTCATATTTGTATTCATATTTTTATAACTGAGAGACCTACATATTATTGAGGGGTATAGTATGAAGTGCTCTGGTGGGAAAAAGAAAAGAACTTTGTCAATGTGCAGTTATGGTACATTATACTGATGATATTGATAGTTATTTGCTTGTATTCATATTTTCATATGTACATAATATTTCTAAAACTGGGTGACTTAAAACTATTGCGTGGCATCAGATGAAGCCTGAGATGATGTTGAAGAAAACTGTTGTTGATATTTGCACTCTAAGTTGTACATCTTAAGAGATATTCAGGGTTATGTATATTGTTAAGTACAAATAAAATAATTCTTCAAATTTCTGTAATTATCTTAGTAAACATGCACATAGAAAGGAACGTTTTGCTGTCATATGAAAGCTTATGTCCAGCTAACAATAGTAAGTTAATAAGATAAATCTAATTAATACAGTGTGCAAGATATGACAATTGGTGACATATTAGATAAAAATATTCTGGTTTTATATTCATTATAATATATTATGGCATTGATGCAAAGACATTCACTGTACTGACTATCGGTGCAAAGAAAACTTGTTACTGATAATATTGTTACTGATAACATTGTTACTGATGACATTGTTACTGATAACATTGTTACTGATGACATTGTTACTGATAACATTGCTGTTTACACCATTTTAATAGCTTTTATTGTTCCCAAATTATTTGCATTTTTTGTGTTATGTTTTTTAAGTTGATTTTCCAGAAATACTTTAGAATGTAACAATGTGTGTAAATGTAACAATGTGTGTAAACTGCAAGAGAAGTGTAATTCCACATCACATTGGTGTTCATAGGTTCATAGGTTCGATACTGTTCAGGCTATCTGTCTTAAGGGCATTTATTTAGCCAGAATGTGTTTGGTCTTTCGAACACCTAGTTCTTATTTGCTATACAAGTCCTTTTCGAGAAGTTAGTACTGTGCCTATCTCTAACAGTGACAGAAGGGATACCCGTAAACCCATTTACTCCCCATCCACCATCAAGATTCCTCTTGAAGCAGAGTCAATGAGGACCCTGCCTAACTCTGACTGATTTATTCCAGAGTGAAGGGAGCCCTGGGCGAATCTGTCCCTCCAGCACGTCCTATTTATTTGTGCGCTGAGGTTCAAGTCTCGAGCGCCGTAGTTCGGCGGGACGATTTCATGATGGATTTTCTGAAAGGCAAATTCCAGGTTGGACATGGCTTTATACTCGCCAGATCGCCTCGAACAGGCGGCATGCCACCGAACAGAGCTGCCTTTAAACCGGGCAGCATATGCAGCATCTGTTTGAGCCCTTGATCCTCTGCAGGAGGTACTTTTGGGGTATTTCCAGTTGCTGCAGGTGTTCGGTAAAGGTACATCCCAAAAGGCATTGTACCAATTATGGGCCTGATGAGGATGAGTAAAGAATTATGACCTCCTTGATCCAGATGAACCTTCATGATTAGGGTAATATAAATGTTTAACCACTTTGGCCACGTTGAATAGAGCCGGGAAAGCCTTTTTAATCAAGCAGCATATGGCATCTGTTTGAGTCTCCAGATTCCGGCAGAGGCAGGTCAATGTTGCAGTTCGGTAAGGTACATCCCGTATTTGAAACAATACCAGTCGACAGGATGCCGAGTAAAGAGGCACTCCATGACCTCCCCTGATCTAGATGTGAATCCCTCATGATTAGGTGGGTTATATGTGCTGTTTTTCTAACCACTTTGGCCAATGGTTGCTCAAATGAGAGATTGTTATCAACTTCTGTCCCCAGGTCCCCTACTATTACTCTTTCTTCTGGTACTTAATGGATTTCCACCTATGTGGTAATTTTTCAGGGCACCTTGTTTTTTGGGGATGACTATACACTTGGTCATTTAGGCTTGAGGCCACATGACACTGGCACCAGTTGTCTGTTTCTTAATGAGGCCCCTAGAGGATGCTTTGTGTCAGCTGGAGAGTTCAGATTATGGCACCCAGTTTGCAGTCATTTAGTAATCCTTGGTCAGCCAAGAACCCTTCCTGTGTCTGTACCCGAGAATATATACCCGAACAAGAGGTCCTTCAGCGGACTGAGCCTTTGTGGGGACACCACTTGTAACTGGTTTGAACGTCTTGGAACCATGTGGGTTCTGTCCTTGAGCCAGTTTGCAATCCATATCTAGTGACACATAGGGTTGGCAGACAGAAGCTGGTGAGCTTTATCAAGAATGCCCCAGTGCGGGGTATTGTATCGAAGAGCTTTGGGCGAGGTCCAGGTAGGCTGTGTACAATTTCTCCGCCAATGGCCTTGGACTGACTGTTTCAAAGAAACTAGTGTCGTTAAGAGGCAGATCTGCCCTTAACAAAAGCCTAACTGGGTAGGATCCAGTGCTTTGTAGGTCCCCAATTATCTTATTATGAGGTCCATGATGATCCTTTCCATAGGCTTTGCAGCACCGCTAGTCAGGCTTATGGGGCGATAGCTTGCAGGATCCGACGAAATCACCTTTATGGAGAGGGACCACTGTTGTTGCACACGCCACTCTTGGGCACCACCTTTGCAGGAGAGGGACCACCGTTGCCGTCAATTGGGGCATATACATCCTAGTAGTGTAAGGCTGAGATTGAAACAGTAGTTTTTATAGTTTGGGTTTAGGCCTCTTCTTTTGGAAGTTCATGATTAGACGTTCAGCCACCGTGACACCATCTGGTCTCCATTGATGCTGTGTTTTTGCTTCTGGAGAGGGCGGCTCACCCGGGAGCATCTCGAGATGTCCAGCACAGACCTTTGAGGGGAGAAGTTTGTTGAACCTGTCAGCTAGATACGTTGGCAAAATGTCTGTGGGTTCGCGTATTTTTTTGGGTTTTGGACTACCCTGATACATATCTGGGAATTACCACCCAGGTTCCTAACATAACTAAAGAAAGTTCTTGGTATTTTATCCTTAGTGTCCTGTGCAATTTTTCTCTCAAGCTGGCCTTAGACAATTTTATGTGTCTTAGTTTTAATCTAATATGGACTTGTTCAGATGCTGTGGGTGCCCAGACAGGAGGTGGAGACACCAGTTTCTGGTCAAGTATGGAACCCCTGTATGACACCTGCATCCCACTATCCATATATGAATAACCTGGATTCTCTTACCATTGAACCAAACACTGTTATGCTTGGAAATTTCTGCAGAAAACAATACTACAGGCATCAACCATTAGTCCACCTTAGTCTTCTTCAGCCACCTCCCTTCACAGTGGGTGATCCAGGCGGACTCTTCTAGATGACTATCAGAAAAGAAGTCCTTACCCTCACCTGAGAGGTGGCCACAGATACCACCAGTGAGCCTTCTAGGTAACCTTTCTGAGGTGAAAAAGTGTTAGCCTACATACAGGCAGGACTGAGGACCAGTATCAGCCCAACAGTGGATATACTTGCTGTTCCAGAGTACAGTGACTATAACTTCACCATAGCCTGCACCACACCTGACCTTTTAGGAATAGAAAAATATATAAAACAAAATAGAAACAAATACAACTGGTTAGCACCTGTGTAGGACATTATTAAAATTTAAAATGTTATAGTACAGATAACAATAAACTACACTTATCCTACCATCTTGCAAGCCTTCTATGCTTCCATAGAGAGGCCATCCTGTTGGCTTCAATCTCCTTGGCCACTGGAAAATTAACAATAAATAAATAAATAAAACAGTAATCAGTTCAGCATATAGCAACAAAACAGAATGCCATTGCAGTTATGAGTGACAGGCCAAACCTACAGTGCCAAAATAGTACAGAATGCATAAATATAAAAATGTGCTCCCTCACTATCCTCTGAGTCACACATGTGCAGAAGGGACAGGATGTATCTTTGCAGGTGACAGTTTGAGGTGCAACTAGAATGGGGTGAAAGGGTTGGCTGACCAAGGTGCAAGGTGTTAAGAGTGCTGTGCCAACATTTAGAAATGAATGCTGATACTGCATTAGCCATCATGACTGAAGTGGTAAACAGCAGCAAGCTGCCTGTTAAATTTGTAGTAAGTGGTTTCCTACAGTCTCAGAGCAGAAGAGTTTTTTTGTTTGCTTTGCTTCTCAACTTTGCAATGAGGGGCACCACTTCAGGGAACTGCAGAGGGCACCAGATAACCTAGCTATTGTTCTTGTTACTATACTTTTGCATGCAGCACTCACTGAGAGTGGGGGATAGCAGGGTTTTACTCAACACCCTGACAAGCTTGCATAGGTTGTGTAGAGAGAGCCCTCATCCTCTTACAGCAGAAACTCCCTATGGTCTGTACAGCAGGTGTAGGAAAATCATGGTTTCTTGGCTGCAGCATATGGGAGCCCTCATGAATATATATTTTGAACAGGACATGTTTATTCTGAAACAGAAGGAAAATGGTAGCCAGTGTGCATGGCCACATGTACTGGGCATCGCCTAATATGCATTATTGGGTGGCATAATAGAATTATACAAAGAAATATGAGCATGGTTTGAATGCAATTTGATAGCAGGTTTGGAGTTCCACAGATTTTCAGCTCCCAGAAGTCACAGTTTCATATTTCAGTTAATGATTAAAGCTGGTGCCAATCTATATAAAAGCTAGACCTCATGTACTTTGTCAGATGACTCTGATCCCCATGTGCACAAAGCACTGACTATCTCTTCTTCATGACAAGGTCACAGAGGTGTCAGCAGGCTTAACATGCCCAATGAGTGCAATATTTGTCTTTGCTAAACTTGGTCAATTGGACAACATTCATTTTTAATGACTTCTGATAGTGAATGACAATTGCATGTGAAAGCGTCCAAAAAAAGATATTTTTAAAAGTACAGCAGCCTGATGGTTATTATTCCACAATCCTCTAACTTAATATCTGTGTGCATATGTCAATGGGGAGTTGAGCTGGAAGATAACAGTTTTCCTACTTTATCAAAATGTCTTAATGTTGTTGGCAAAAACACTGTGTCAAGGAGTTCTGTTCATCGTAATTTCCTCAGGATAATGGAAGTGTATGAAACTTTGCATTTCATAGCATCCTCATTTTGTACATCTTAGCAAATATAATGGATGAGTTAATGAAGGGTTAAGTGACTTGTTCAAGGCACTACTGGAGACACTCACCATTAAATCAAATACCTATTCATGAGAGACTTTAACTACCCCTCTAAAGACTGGGAAACATGCACTGTCTCATTCTCACAGGCACAATAATTATTGAACTTTATTAATACAAATACCTTTAACCAAATAGTGTGTGCACCCACCAGAGGTTCAAGCATACTAGACCTGGTACTCACCAATATGGGAGAGTGCTGCATCCCCCTCCCCCTATGTGTCATGTCCTCACTGTTGAGGTTGGACCACAAAACTATCTCCTTCAAAATAAAATTCAACTCAGTAAACATAGCAAACCCTGTTAGGAAGTATTCCACAGTGAACTACATTCTATTAACTGATAGTTTATCAAAATTCAATGCCATTCCCAACCCTGAGTTCAAAACAACCTATGTGGAATACTTCACATTCACTCTGTTCAACCATGTAACTTTCTGATTAGAGCCTGCTATACCTACCAGAAGTAAGTCCAAAACAAACTTTAAAAACAAACCACACTGGTGGAATCCTAACCTGAATAAGGTATATAAGAAAAGGGAAAAAGTCATTGCTGAAATCAGGAAAAGAGGCTATCATAATGATAGGAGCTCTCCTAATTAATTCACTTAAGCCTAAGCCTACAGCACCTTTTTGTATTCTTCCATTTAACATCCATAGCTCATATGGTGTTTAGACATTTTTTTGGGTCTGTTAACTAAATGAGTCACAAATTAATAATAGGGAGTATTAGGAGTAATTAACAAAATAATACTGAGTATTAATTGCCAATGTTCTGCTGTGGAGAAATTAATGACTGATTTTCCTTCATTATTCATATTTTCATATTTGTATTCATATTTTTATAACTGAGAGACCTACATATTATTGAGGGGTATAGTATGAAGTGCTCTGGTGGGAAAAAGAAAAGAACTTTGTCAATGTGCAGTTATGGTACATTATACTGATGATATTGATAGTTATTTGCTTGTATTCATATTTTCATATGTACATAATATTTCTAAAACTGGGTGACTTAAAACTATTGCGTGGCATCAGATGAAGCCTGAGATGATGTTGAAGAAAACTGTTGTTGATATTTGCACTCTAAGTTGTACATCTTAAGAGATATTCAGGGTTATGTATATTGTTAAGTACAAATAAAATAATTCTTCAAATTTCTGTAATTATCTTAGTAAACATGCACATAGAAAGGAACTTTTTGCTGTCATATGAAAGCTTATGTCCAGCTAAAAATAGTAAGTTAATAAGATAAATGTAATTAATACAGTGTCCAAGATATGACAATTGGTGACATATTAGATAAAAATATTCTGGTTTTATATTCATTATAATATATTATGGCATTGATGCAAAGACAGTCACTGTACTGACTATCGGTGCAAAGAAAACTTGTTACTGATCATATTGTTACTGATAACATTGTTACTGATGACATTGTTACTGATAACATTGTTACTGATGAGATTTTTACTGATAACATTGCCGTTTACACCATTTTAATAGCTTTTATTGTTCCCAAATTATTTGCATTTTTTGTGTTATGTTTTTTAAATTGATTTTCCAGAAATACTTTAGAATGTAACAATGTGTGTAAATGTAATAATGTGTGTAAACTGCAAGAGAAGTGTAATTCCACATCACATTGGTGTTAATGAGTTAAAGTAAACTGGAACTAAGAGGGGTAATTACGTCCTACAAGGCCAGTTACAATGTCAAGATAGCATCACAGGCTAAAGACAAGCGCAAGGCCTTCTACAGCTATGTCCAAAACCTAAGAGGCAGCACACATCAGTGTGCCAAACTGGTGGTCAGTGGTGCCACCTTCACTGAGCACAGCAACTCCCCCCTTGCCTCCCTCCATCAAATACCTATCACCATAACCTCCCTCAACTGTTAACAGTGAACAGGTCCTGGCAGCCCAATTTAAGGCCAAAAACACATACTCAGTTGGCTCCGACAATATATCTGGATGCCTCCTAAATAGCTGGCAGCATGGCCTATCAGAAACTCTTGAGTCACATTTCAGCTATAGCCTCAAAATAGGCTTTGTACCATGATAATGGAGGACTGTAATGGTTATCCCACATCATAAGGTGGACCATCACCAAACCCAGTAAACTACAGACTTAATAGTCTGAGTACTCTAATATGCAAAGTCATGGAACAACTTATCAAGGAAATGATTAGCTAAGACATAGGCACCTACAGACACTGGACCCAACCCAGTCTGGCTTTATCAAGAGAAGATCATGGCTACTAAACCTGCTGGACCTCTTTAAGAAGGTCACCAAGACAATGGATGAGGGGAAAACAGTGCATACCACCCACCTGGACCTGGCTAATACATTTGATACAGTACACCACTTGGGTATATTTGACAAACTTACCAAACTGGGAATAAACCCCTGTATAACTCATTGGATTGCCAACTGGGTCACAGACAGGGCCAAGGAAGTCAGGATTGGTGATACCACCTCAACCAATGAACTGGTCATCAGCAGGGTACCTCAGGGCTCCATGCTAGGCCCACTCTTTTTTGGCATCTACTTCTTGGAGATAAAGGCTAATTTCAAGTGCCTTTAGCTGACCAACTTTGCAGATAACTTCAAATTGGGAACTATCATAGAACCCCTCCCCCCATGATGGTTTACCTCCAAAATGTTGATGGTCATCAACATCATAACTGCTTCCATGAACTCCAAACTGCAACATCTCAAAACCTCAAAAGCCGATATTCCGAACCTCAAAATCTTGCCCCCTTTTTGATGCATGTTACCATTTGTTTATAGGTGTGGTGTGGTTGGAAATGTTGACGTTCAATGTTTTGTCCACTTTCTGAATCTTTGATGGTATGGGAAACATTTTGGCAGTGTGCACATTTGACTATTGTGCAGTTGACATTTTAAAGGTAAACCTCCCATGACACAAACATCTTATAAGAGGCACTCTTCAAGAAAAATCTTGATGATTGGATGGGAAATAGGAAATTCACCCCAGGGATCACTTCTGTGGCTCTCCTCAACAGGGCACAGGAAAATAATTTTCTTGGGTGGCGAAAGCCAGGGTACATTTTTGGCTAGGCTTATATAGGCCCTAGGGCCAATAGCCTAGTACCTACCTATGAACCTATGAGGGTCTAACACAGATAAAGCACTGATGCAAAAGTCACAGACTAAATCTCAATGACAAGAAATGATTATAGTTCCTTTTGGGAAAACTGCCACCCAGACTAATTACTCCATCCATAAGACACCCCTAAGGTTTGACCTAGTAGTCAAGATTCTGGAAACCTATGCAGCCAACAATCTGGCCTTTAACTAACATGTAGTCAAAGTAGTAAGAAATCATTTCATTTCACCCAACATAAAAGTAATGGTATAGCATCCAGGTCCAAGGAAGTCACAGTGCCACTTAATTCAGCCCTTATCAGACCCATCATTGAATATAACGTCCCCTTTGGCATGTACCTGCAACAATTGGAAATGCCCACAAAGGTTCTTTACCAGTAGAATCCAGAGTGTAAACACATTGTCTTGTACTGATCGCCTTAGAGCCCTATCTCTATACTGTGTCTCCTCAGGTTACTGACAGACAATCTATGCCTGGCATGCAAGTCATCCTCAATTACAGCTCTAATAGACCTTTTGCACATCTGCAAAATGAACAGCATCAGAACCACTAGATCCAAGATTTCAATTTTACTTGTGAGATAAATAAGACATGTTGGTGAAACAGATGCATGCCTCAGGAGATTCCCATGTTCTGGAACAGGCTCCTGATCCATGTGAACCAAATGCCATTCCTAACCCTATTTAAGAGTAACCATGACCAATGGCTGGGAAATCAGAAACTCACTGCCGGTCTGCCCCCATGTCTCTGATAAATAGAGGTAGGCAGTAATGCCCAAACTAACATACTGCTGACATAACCTCTAGAAACTTCCTAACATACCTCCTCCTAATAAATGCCCATGATACATAGGGACACAGTTGGGTTGGATTGTAGATCTTTATATTTTGTTTTTTTTTTAAGATTGTAAAAGTATTGTTCTTAAATGTTTTGTAATATTTTGGAGCTTCACTCCCTGGACCTCATTTGATAATGGGTTTCTACCCAGTCAGACTATCTCAGTAATCAAATGTCAATAAATCAATAAATAACTAAATAAAAAATAAATTGAATGGCTAAGCTTATAAAGGCCCTGGTGATTGTTAACCTAGTATATCATTTTGAATCTATGAACCTAAGATCACCCAAAATGAAGCAAGACTGAGCCTTCAGTCTTCATTTGTGTCTTTTAGAATAATTAAGGCTTTGCAAATGAAGCTGCAGCGATTTCTTAAATAGTCCATATGCTGTCCTCTTTCAGTTCTGTCTCACTGGAAAGTTGCTAGCTCTCCTATATAAAAGGTAAGTGTGTGAGCCTTTCTGCAGCCTGTATGATTCAAATGAAATTACGTTTCAAAACTTACCAATGATTGTACTCCAAACTGCAGTCACTAATTATACCACTGTCTGATTTGTAAGTCAGCCTCAGACTGAGTCTGAAGAAATGAAAATCAAAATCAGATTAAAGGAACATAGTGACAACACAAGCTACATCTTAGGAAATCTTCAAATCTGACAGTCGGAAAATAAGCTGTGATCCTCTCTGTGCTGCAGTTTTTTTCTTATATATATGTATATATATATATATATATATATATATATATATATATATATATATATATATATATATATATATATATATATATATATATACATATATATATATATATATATATATATATGTATATATATGTTATTTCCTATTGCTGTATTCAAAAAAAGTATACTGTGGGAGGGGCATCAGAAGACAATAAGACAAAATCTGGAATGCTCGTGAAAATTAAATTGTATTTAAAATCAAGGAAAACTGTGTCATACAAGACATGAATTTCTAATTTACTTGGCTGATTACAGAAATTTGACTTTGAGTGCCAGTAGTTCCACTTCAACAGTGCAGGTGTGGAAGTCATATAACTCTTCCATTCTCCTGGCTCACAACTGAAAACAAGTATCTGGGTCTGAATGCCTTCCCAAGTATGAGCATTGCCTAGCTTTATATTTCAGAATGAAGAAAAGTGTCCACGAAGGAAACCTTATATAAAAGAACTGATCATTCTTTTGGTAGCAATTTTACATTCAGACGTTGACTACGCAGCTTTTTCAATAGACAATTGAAAAAAAGAAGTGTGACAAAAAGATATATTACTGCAAAAAGGTTTGTACACTCTTGAAGTTAACTCAAAGGTATCAGGCAGAAAGTATTGTCTTTTCCAAGCTGCAGCATTACTGTGGTAAAGCGATGATTTAATGTAATGTTCACAGCTGTATATGCAAGATAACTTCATGCATCTGCCAAAGCCGGTTTCTGGCTCAGCTTTCCTCTTTTGCACAGCTCTTTGTTAGCAAGCTTTTCAAACTGGGCGGGCTTCTATCTAAAGGGCAGGTGGGGGTGGGGCTGGTGACATTGTATGACTTGCACTGAGTGTGGGGGAATGAAGAGGGTGGGTATAAGATATACCACTAAGGGGGCAGATCATATGATGTCATAGGGTGGAGCCTGAACTGTCTGCAGCAGGTTTTTGGTAATCGGATCCTGAATCACTCTTTGTGGGCAAAATCCATTTGCAGCCTCAGAGCTTTAGGAAGCTGTTGCTACCCATTGCTGGTTGCCAGGCAGCTACTGTTGCTGTGACGATTGCGGTGACTGTTGCTTGTTGAAGAGCTTAGCATCCTTCCTCCTTGACTACATCTTACTTGCAGAGGCTTTCTTATGTAGACCTACACAGATGCAGTCATAATCTTTGAACTGATGTGGAGAAATTAATGTTCTTTCCAGTCTATTGTGATTAAGACTTTTGCATGCTGGTGTGTTTGCTTTAATGTGATAGCTTAACTGCTACTGTAGTAAGCTCAGAAAGGTGAACATGACAACAACTAACGAGCACAATGCTTCAGGAATTAAGACAGCTCAACAACAGCAACAGCAATCTGAGCAGGTACGGCTATATTTTGTCACATCATCTCAGTACTGGAATAGTTAATGACTGATCTGCAGGTTCAGACCCTTGTTAGAGCATCAAATCAGAGAGCATGCCAAGGTACTTTTTTATCTTCCAGCTCTAGATATCAAACTACAGTTCCTTCCACCGTAACTGTCAGCCAGAGCTTGGCTATTATTTTTATTATAAAATGCTGAGTTTATGTTCATTACATGTTATGTGCATGGCTGGTTAGGCTTCCTCCTAAATTTCAGAAAATGATTTAACTAATAATGTCTGTTGGTTTGCATTTAGCTTTTATCATATAGAACAGTAATGACCATTGACAAAAAGTCTATCTTTGACTTGTGCAGAAATCAGTTTTTGCCTTTCTGTGAACCAGGCAAATATGGAAGCGTTACTGAAAAGTAAAACACTTTGCCAGAAACTTTGTATCCTTGCCCTACTTTAGTTTCCTGAAATATTGTTTAGGTCACTACTGTGCTCTGAGTTCTTTTTTAGTATGTGCCAGTTAAAGATCGTCTCTAAAATACAGCAGAGAGGCCCAGCATTAGCCTTAAGATGGATGGTCACACTGTGAATAATAGCATAGTGGCTTATGTAAGATGCAGCCAAGGCTTGAAAGACTACAGACATCACAGATGACATCCAAAGATTTTGTTAGATGGTACCAATGCCGAATATTGAATTAGCCTTTAGTCCCCTTTTACCATAGTACCTTATTAAGTCAGTTATTTAAGTATACAAATTATAGCAGCTAATGATTAACAGCACGGGCTTTGTGCTGCAGGGCTTACTGAGACTCTCAGTCCCATAAAGGCAGTTTTCAAAATGAAAACATTTGTATGTTCTTGCAGCAGAGGAAGGTGTGAAAAAGAATGCTTCATTTTCTTAACTATGTCATGTGTACAGTTTTAGGAAAGTATTTCAGAGACAGGAAATCTGGTGTACAAGGCATGCTGTGCCCATGGCTAGAATGAAATAGCAGCAGACGTTTTCAGGTTAGCAGTGAATTCAAGGCACAAAATTATCATGGGGTCCAACTGTAATTCTGTCAGAGAAATTTATATGAGAAAACATAATGAGACTAGAGAGCAGAGGCATAATTTTGGGAACGAAAATGCTTGTCCTTGTTGCAGTAATGACAGTTTGCTCAAGTGGAAAGTATAGCAAAAAAGAAAAAAAAAAAACTTCAGAAGATTCTACTGTATTGTAGCTTGCCAGATAATTTCAGTAATATCACTTGTTTTATAATAAAATAATGTAAGGTCAGTTTTGTAATTTGGGGTCAAGCTTGACCGTGCACTCTGTGTCTGCCAAACAAGTGAAGAAAGGCCTAGCGTTAATGTCATACAGCAACTGTCATATTCGCTTACTGATGTGTTTTGGGCTTTCTTTACTCATCTACTTTTTATACTTTAAAGTACAAGGTACTCATAACTGTTCGGGAGCATGGCACTGTTTATGAGACAGTATTTTGAATCCGTAAAAGGTAAAATAGACCTATACAGCTCCTTGTAGTGTTATTGAAGGAAATGGCTTTTATGTGGTATGCTCATGGAAACTGACTTATGGTTCTTTAAAAAAAATGTAATTCCATCCCTAGGAGATTAACTCTGAATTATACCCACGGATTTTAAGTGTCATTTCTTGTCATTATTATGATTTCATGATCATTTTAGTAGCAAATCTATGTCAATTACAAGCCTTTGCTTTTTTTAAAGGATCTGGGGATTTGAGGTTGGTATAATGGTTAAGGTGTTTACCTTACAGACATAAGGTACAAGGTTTGATTCAATCTTGTGCAAGGAAAATTCGCTAGGATCAAAATTGCCCACAAGGGCAGTTAGACAAACACTAACCTATGAACCTAAAAAAATCTGCAGCTATAAAGCAAACTGACAGTGTTGTTATTTGTTAACTATGTGAAGAAATACAAATTATGATTAAGAGCGTACTTTGACCTAAAGTTCCAAAGCCGATGAAAAAAGTTCTTTTAATATTTAAATAAAACAAATTTGTGATTTTCTGGTATTTTCCCAGAAAAATCAATGTCGATGTTTGTACTGAGTAATGAGATAAAATGCAGAAATCCTTAATGTGAGTTAGTTTATTTAAAATCTCTGTACTGTCCTATTAAAACACAAAATGATTCCCAAGGTATTTTATAACCTGTTAATTGCATGCCATTAAAATACCTACATAGTTTTTAGTTTTTTGACAGCTGATTAACTCCCATTATGTGAGGGGCCTTTATTCTCATTGTCAGAATTCTGACTGTAATGAACTAGATGGCTTGGGTGACTGAAATATTTCAGTAAGGGACAAAATCTTTCTGGGAAGCAAACAATTCTGTAGTTTTATTTTTCATCCTTCTTAGCCAATATTGTTGATTTTGCTCTGTATGAATTCAGCTTATGAGGTTAATTTCTATGATGTTCGATATATCTATAATCTTTCTATCTATCAATCTGTATATATTGATTTGTGAATATAATGAGAGAGATGACAAAGGTGATGACAAAGGTGGACATTTAAGTAGTGTATTGTGAAGGCATTTGTTTTGCAGTATTTTAATTGTCTGAAAATGTATGGAAGAATTATTTTAGAAAGAATCATGTATTTAAGTAGTTATTATTCCTAGTGCGTACATGGTTTGAATTAGATGGTTACCATCTCAAAACAACCCTCTTGATCATTTTCTTAAACACTCATAGCAAGCAAGAACATGAGTCTTTTTCCTACTCACAGACATCTCACTTATTTTCTCTCTCTTTCCCCTTTCTTTGTCTTTTCCAGAAGCCCAAGTTCCACAAGAAAAATAAATAGAACTTTTGCTGTAAGAGAACCCTTACCTATAAAGTCGAATTCTTTAGGTGCCCAAGTATGATTCATTTAATATTATCCTTTCTTACATCCTAGCTGAAATCTTTCCTTATGATATGGCATTGCTGATCCTGCTAAAAGATCCCATAAATATGTATACTCCTAATCATGGAAGTTGTAGAACATTGCAGTGATACAATGTTTTGCACTGTATTGTACTTAAACTCTGCATTCTTAATGAACAGAACAATACTGGGCAGATATACGCCTGCACAGTTTCATTGGATTATCATCAATACGTTGTTTTGAACTGTGTTTCTATACCTTACCCATCTAATGTGTGTTATTCACCAGTCTTTCCTGAGTCTTATTTTGTTAAACACCATTTGTCAAAGATATAACTCTATGAGCAAAACTGTGATGAAACACTAAAGAAAATGTTTTGTATTAGGTACAACCCCTTGGTGTTCCCATTTAGTGGGCTGTGCTTCCTACCCTCAATTATATTCTAATTCTGAGTTTGTGGTAGACTGGGGTAGCAAAAGCACATTTGTTTGCAATGTTCTGTATTCTTCCCTTGCATCAAATAATGAGACCTCAGACTTACAATATAATAAGGATGGTGCAGTGGTAGTCAGGGATAACACTTCTCATAGGCTATGGAACATCATAATTATGCTCCAATATTGGGAGAAAGTCAGGCTTGTTGAGCACCTTTCTGGTGTCAAAAGGGTGTTTACCAAGCTTTAGTTAGGCACTCCTAAGTGCCAGTAAGATTAGGTCTCATGCTAGGGAGTTTACAGCTTTAAAAGCTGTTAGATTCTTTGTGCTGCTACATTTAAAAACAAAAAAGTGTATCAGATAAATGTTCTAACAACTTTTCATACCGTTTGTAGTTCAAAGAGTCACTGCATTTCTCTTTGCCAGCACCGTTATTCAAGGACTTTGAAAGCTGGTAGAACATTTCTGCACTTCCTTTTTTGTAACTGGCAGTGCATGCAACAGATAAAGCTCCATGCTCTGTAAAGGATCAAAGGATCTCAACAAGGATTCCAGGACTCACCTCTCAAGCTGCTTTCTTAAGGTGAATTTCTTAGCATACATTTCTCTCAAATGTATAGTAAGTTATGATTGGAGACCTGCATTTTGATCATTTGGTTTTAGTGAGCTCTATCTTCATTTTGCTGTGGCCAGTGAATTCGGTGGGGGGGGGACTGTCAGGCATTCATTCAGTACAATGATGCTCAGGTGCTCAAACTAATAGTGTTCACCCAAAACACGCATTCATTGAAACATGCTGCTGGCTTTTGGCTTGTTCTTGCCCAGTGATATACACATTTTGGGGTTATATTAAGTACAGGGTAGCTGGGGTTGAGAAGTTTTGCATGAGCATTTGAGGAGATTGCCTTCATCAAACAGATGTGAATTTGAAAACTGAATTTGTTGCTTTACTTGCTATTTTACTTGCAAATGACTTATGTTTCAGTAAAGCTGTTTTAGATGGAATGCAATGGGACCAGTCAGGCATCATTAACAGATCCTATTTCTTCATATCATTGCTGGAAATGTTCCACTTGGAGCATAGCTTTTAAGGATGCTGAATGAATAAATGGACACATAATACCTTTGTTCTGGCAGATTGTATGGCATTTTCACTTCATATGGTACAATGCATGGATGTTCTGGAGAAGGTGATTGATAAATGAATACACAAAGTAGTAGAAGATAAGTTGGGAAATGAGCAGTTTTGATTAAGATCAGGATACAACACAACCAACCTGAAGTTTGCAATGAGACAGATAGTTGAGAAGAAACTAGAGATGAGGAAAGAGTCTAACTGGGCATTCGTATATCTGGAGAAAGCATATGACAAGGTCCCAAAAAAGTTGATTTCAGCAGTTCTGTGGTGGTTTGAAGTCCTAGAAATGGTTCCCTACTAAATCAGCAAATGCTTAAGACAGCGAACGCTTTTTAATTGAAACGGTGAAATCCCGAACACATGGAACAATGATTTTTTTCCCAGGGAAAAAAATCACTGGGTCATTTTCATGACTTTGCCATTTCCTCCACAGTGGTGTGATCTCGGAGTTGGTATATTTAAGTGGGGGGCGGTGTTTTTTTTTTCTTACGGAAAAGTTCTGTGTGTTCAGCATTTTGCCATTTCGATATTTTAGGGTCGATTATACAGCATTCGCTATTTTAAGTGTTCTCTGTTATAATATAGACCCCTAGAAAGTAGAGCTACTGCTGGCTATTTACAAGGACCCAGTAACTCAAGTACAAACAGTGTTCAGGCTCACAAAGGGTTCCAAGTGGGAGTGGATGTGCATCATGGCTTAGCTCCAACTCTACTGCTATTCATACTGGTGATGGACTTCATTAACAAACAAGTTGAAGGGGACAAATCATCAAAATTGCTGTTATGCAAATGATGTGGCATTACAGGCAGAGTCTGTGCAAGAAATTCAGCAAAGGATAGGGGATTGGAATTCAAAATTGTTGTAACAGCAGCATATGGGGAAATCAGAAGGTGGCGAAAGTTGAGATAGAATGTAAAATAGTGGAACAGAGTAACATCATAATGTATCTAGGAGGGGTGGCTGAGGGGAAGGGAAGGGAAGTCTGAGTAAGGAGGTCAAAGCAGGAACTGGCACAGTGTGTCATGGGTAATGTGTGCAGAAAAATGCCAAAAAGCTGAAAAATAAAGTGCACAAAAGAGAGGTGCAACCAGTATTACTGTATGGTACATAAACCTGGGCAGTAAAGATAGAGCACAGGTAACAGAGATGAAGTGTCTGAAATGGGTGGTAGGGTGCACACTGTGGGACAGATGAAGAAATAAGGAGATCACAGCAGAAGCCAAAGTAGCTCCAATTGCAGACAAGATCAAAGAGAACAAATTACAGTGGTTTGGGCACATGGGCAGAAAAGCAGAAGACAATCTGCTGAATATTTGGGACAGACAGGAAAAAGGCCAGAGGAAAAAAGGCCATTCAACAGAGAGGTGGATGGATTGTGTGAGAGAAGATCTGAGATGGTCAGTTATGACTGTGTAAGAATGTAGGAGCATGCCATTGAATCAAGAGGGATGGTGGCAGTTGACATGACACCTCAACCTTATGTCGAAAATGGGAAAAAGGGGTTGATGATGATGATGATGTGGTACAATTAGATGGCAGTATGAAGGGACATGTTCTTTACCATGGTAGCACTCTTATTATTATAGTGTCAGTAGTCATTTTCATACACAGATAGCAGGCATACAGATACCACATCATCACTCAGTTATAGGTTTTCAGGAGAAAGTCCTAGTACATCAAGCAACGTTATCAGGCCTTCAGTGTAGCAATGTATGCTGCATTGACAATATATTTATATCAAAACTGTGTTTGCCTGAAACAATTTTACATAATGTGATGGATGTTTAAGAACTTAAAGAGTTAAATAATTTGCAATGCAATGCCTTCAGTGCTGAATTTCATTTAGATTTTTCATGGTTATGGTGTCAGGTGTAATCATATTATTTATGGAGAAAAGAACACATAGGTGAAAACATCACACAAATAACTTTCACTTTGTGTTAAAAAATTAAACAAATAGTTTGTTGGCCACTGTTGAAGATGCTAACATATATTCAATAACAGAACAGTACTTAACTGAATTAATGCAAAAGAGGAATAACATTGAGGCATTTTTTTTTATTTCCATAAGACAACCATCATTGAGTAAAATGCATTTCAATAATAACACTACAAAAATATTTTGTGTGTGTGTGTGTGTGTGTGTGTGTGTGTGTGTGTGTGTGTGTGTGTGTGTGTGTGTGTGTGTGTGTGTGTTCCTGTGTGCACTCGTGCATGCATGCTTGGAAGTATGCCTCTGTATTCATATGTATGGTTACATGTGTGTGGGATAGTATGGTCATTTATCATCTAAGAAATTTCTCCCTCATAGCTATAAAATCTAGTCTAGGGTTTATTCCTAGTGGTTTGCTTACTGCCTTTATGGAGTTTGTACATTTTGCCTGTATCTGTGTGTTTTTTTTTTCCTACAGGTAAATTGATTTCTTCCATCCTCTTAAAAGTACGAAAGCTGAGTGACTATTCTAAACTGCACACGTGTACTGCACTCTCCCTTGCCCTGAGTCATAGTTAAAAAGAGTCTGTAATTTTTCAAAAATGTTATTCTTCTTAAATAATAGCCTGATGAATGAATAATTTATGGTGCAAGATGTGTGCCACTATTAATTTTCCCTTAAAGCATTAGGTTTTGTTTTCACCATTTGTACAGCTTGATACTATGAGACTTATTTCTGTATTAAGATTAGTCATATGCATTCAGGTTCATCTTGCATGAAATTCAAGCTTCTTCACACAGACATTCTTCTTCTTTTGGGAATTTACCTTCATTTATTCCTGCAAATATAGAAACATAATGTTAAAGATATGTAACTGCTACTTTTTTTCCATAGGATTTGTTAAATAAGAACAAAGCTCTGTGTGGTTAAGATTAATAAAATGCCGAATTTAGATGGGATGTAATGTCAATTTATGACAGAACTGCATGGCCCATGCAGTGGTACAAGCATATATTAATATATGCATTATGGAATGTCTATCAATATGATATGAGGTAAAGGCTAAAGGCTCATGGTTGCTAGCATGTAGTTGGACTGTTCTGGAGCACATTTTATATCAGTGCAAATCAGTAAGGAAACTGCTTATACAACTCGCATGCATGCAACAAGTCCTGTAGTATTTGCTTACACAGAGCTGCATTCATGTCGGTATGGATGAGTGAGCAGTATATGTAAGCTTCCCCCCTTGTGGCACTTGCTGTTGTATTTCATGATTAGATTGTAGTCATATTTTAAAAGAGATGTAGGGGTCTCCTAGCGGTATACCCAGCAGTGTCTAGATACAGATATACTCTGCCTGGCACTGTAAGCATACAGCTACGTGATTCCCAGGAATGTAGGCATACAGCTACCATCTATGTAGCATAATCTAAAATCTGTCTGCCACTTTCAGCCTACAGATAGCTTGTCTTCAGTAGTGTTGGTATATAAATACCCTCTTTGCAGTCCGCTTCTACCCACAACTATCGCCTCCAGGTAGCGTCTGTCCACCACTGTCAAAATACAAATGGTCTCTATCTAGCAGTTAGCATACATCTAGCCTGTGTCAAGAATGATATATATATATATATATATATATATATATATATATATAAAACAAAGGTAAAACTGTCAAAAGGTTACAAAGCAAAAAACTATTAACACGCATATACATATACATATACCATCTGTCTGACATGGTCTGCCTACATCCAAACTCAGCTCACAACTGACAGCATGTAGATAGCATTTGTCTATCACTGTCACTCTATAGATAGGCTCTGTCCAGTAGTCTTAGCATACAGTCAGTCTCTCCCCAGGTAGTGTCTGCTCAGCACTGTAAACATAGAGGGCCTCTGAGTGTCACTTCCTGCGTACAGCTAGACTCTACCCAGCACTGTCAGCATACAGCAAGCTTCTGACAGCATTGATGTTGGCACACCACTGGGATCTGCTCAGCAATGTCAGAATACAACTTGCCTCTCCCCAGAACTGATGGAATATAGCTACCTTCTGCACAGCACTATTGCTTACAGCTAGCTTCTGTACAGTTTAGGAAATGGTTAAGTTTTACCTGCCAATGTCAGACTACATCTAACCATTGTCAAGCAGTAGCAGCTTGCAGCTAACATGCCCAGTGCTGTCTGCATATAGCTGGGCTCAAATGAACTCTGCCAGCATACAGCAAGCTTTTGCCCATTACTGTTAGAATACAACTAACTTTTACCCAGCTCTGTTGCATACAGCTAGTTTCTGCCTAGCACTGACAGAAAAAGACTACATATTGCCTAGTAATGTCATAATACATTTCTCTCTTCTGCCAAGCACTTGGGTATACCAGGTAGTCTTTCCATACTTCTGTCAAACATACAACTAACCTTTGCCAGTTGTGTTAGCATAATCCATTCTTTCCTCAGCATTGTTTGCATAGAGCTAGCCTCGGCCAGTACTGTAATCATACTGCTAATCCCTGCCCCAAGCATAGTGATTTCATATTATACAATGTCATCTCCGAAAAGACAAGAAACGTGCATGCTGATTGACTAATCCAACCAGAGTGCACATTGTAAATCCATAAAAACCCAAGTTACAAGTCCGGCCACTAAGAAATCATGCAGCCCTGCCTTTCTTTTCAGAGATGACATTATATAATAGAATATAGTCATGCCAGGAGAAGGAAAGATGTTTTGTAACTAAGAACCAAACTGTAGAAAAACACTTTAAATGTTAGCAAGTTACGGCGCATTCAGTTAGTTACACTTTTATATGCAGTATGAAGTGTCTTAACCATGTCTTAACTGAAGCGCAGAGGTTTTCTGACACCCCAAACAAATGATGTCCTGATTTTCTCGTAATATGTCACAGATAAGGTTTGTAACGAGCCTTGAAACTGTTAAGGCGGTAGAGGTAGTGCAGCACTGTATTTTAATGACCATGGGAAATAAATTGCTTTGACTGAGAAACAGTACAAAACTGGACTCATCTACCAGTGGCTTGAGTTAATTCCCAATTTCTCAAAAGAATTTGTCACGTCCTGCATGTTGTTGGGGGAATGCTTTATATAACAAAACTGTGGTGGCGATGGGAGTGCTAGCATGCATTCATGATGTGGTATTGGGGGGGGCAAATATTTTTTTTGGTTTCCAATACGTACGATTTCATCAGTGTAACGCTATATATTTGATAAATGAACAGAACAAAGATTCCTGCTGTGGTGTAACTGTGTGATTATTACATGTGTGCATGTTTAAGAATGCTGGTGAGTGTTGACTGCAGAAATATCCATATTAAAAAAAAAAACATCAATATCTACATGTCAAAAGTCAGTAAAAATCGAAAAATAAATATTATACAATGTCATCTCCTATTGTTTGGAATATAATTCTCAAAAGTCCAAGATAAAACAGAGGGGCTGTGGCTAACTACGTCAAAGTGTGGACTGTTTTATCCCACAAAAAGTGGAAGAATACAAAGTAAAGCAAACAAAAACCTAAATAACAACAACACAAACATAACACAACACAAAACTAACATCATTGTATAATAGCAATAATCCACGGCTGGGTGTGGATAATGCAAGATTTGCCCATGGCTGGCTTTGTTTGGTCACTCAGGCTTCACCCTTGTGACCAAACCACAGCAACCATGGGTAAATCCAGCATTAACCGCACCCAGCCGTGGGTTATTGCTATAATGTATAACTCTGAGACCATGGCACACCAGCAAAGATAGTATGTCACAATCTCCTTTCCTTAGGATTTCTGGCGCAGAAAAGTACAGAAGATGAAATGAAATAAATTATAATCAACCCAGCTTTGAGAAAACTTTCCGTTACCTCTTTTGCCAGACACAGATCTCTTATAGCTGACATTAGATTTTTAAGTATATCCCTCTCTGGAATTGTACTTAAATTCTGCTTTTACGGAAAGACTAAGACTCATTGTATATACCTCAAAGGTTTGATGTGCAATATTTATTTATTTTTCAACAGATATTTGGCTAAAAACACCAGCATGGATTAGAGATTTTTTTTAATTTATTCATATTTTGCTTAATTAGAGAGGGGGATTGTTTAGATTTAATAATCTTGGAACATATTGATCTTAGCCAAGGTGAGATGAGTGAATGCCTTGGGCCCCAGTCAACTTGGTCATAATTTCCACAATTTTGAGTATTTATTAATTTGCTTATTAAAAACAAATAAATACTGCCTATAAAACCTGCTGTGATGCCCCTGCTCAAACTTCTACAGCTGCATGCCTCCTCAGCCATATATTCAGCACACCTAACCAGCAAGTTTGCATACTTTCTGTTCCATCCCACCCATGATTTTATTTTTATTTTATTTATTTACATTTGTTTACCAGGAAATTCCGACTGGACGCAGGTCCGTTTTTTAGTGGATGCCCGGGGAGAAAAGCTCCACATCATGTACATGATAAATAGAGATACAACAAATCAGTGGGACTTCAAAAGCAGAAATCCTGTAAATTTTAAATGTGGAGTGATACACAGGACCAGAAGAGTCAATAGAAGACATGAGACTTTTGGGGACAGAGTATAAAAAAAATAAATAAAAAAGAAGCCCCAACAGCTTGCTCAAGATGGTCTGTATTCAGTATGTATGTATGCATACATATATCTATCTTCCTATCTGTCTTTCTATCTATCTATCTATCTATCTATCTATCTATCTATCTATCTATCTATCTATCTATCTATCTATGTCTATCTCACTCTATCTGTTTACTTGTCTGTCTGTATGTCTGTCTGTCTATCTATCTGAATGTCTGTACTCTTATCCTGGCAGGTAGCCAGGTACCCAGATGCTATGCCCAGTGAACTGGTAACACACATTATCCATACCAGACTCTCATTCAGTTTTTTTAACCCCAGCTGTGATGGGGGTATGTAGCTACAAGTAAAATAAATTACCCTAGCCATTATTGTTACTGCATCCTAGCAATTGCACATTGAGGATAATCACCAGAAAAGTTATCTGTTTGGGCAGATTTGTGAACATGTGATTGTTTTGGCTTGTTGGAGGGTGGGAGCAGTATGCTCACTATTTCTTTAACATTCCTCATAAATAAACTCAGACGTGTGCACAAAAGTTTGCTATAGTTTGTTTTTGGGCTGCGAACAATGTGATCATTTATTTCTTTACCTTTCCTCAAAGTCAAACATCAGAGATGTGCACACAAGTTTGTTATAGCTTGATATAGCTTGCATTGACACTGGGTAGAATATTCATTGTATTTTATTTTATTTTACATTTTTACAAGAGTAGTACACTGATATACTTAGAGTAGAGAAAGCAGAACAAAAAGGCATTAAGATGTACATATCAAGCAGCAGAGCACAAAGTAACGTTATATAATAACCGTACACTAACAACTAACTATGTGGTCATTACTGAAGTGAAACTTCTTATGGAACAAAGTGAGAGCTCGGAGTGTAACAGAAAAGTGGCACAGGCATACGTCAGTCAATCTGTGCCCTTAAGGGTGAAGTTTGGCTTCTCTTCTTCTATTTCAACTTTTCAAACACACACACACACACACACACACACACACACACACACACACACACACACACACACACACACACACACACACACACACACACACACACACACACACACACACACACACACACACACACACACACACACACACAGATATACACGCACAATAAAAAAACATCTTATTGAGGGGAATAAGCAGACTCTCAGTTTTTTTTTTAATTACTGTTTAGTATACCACATTACTACAGGCAAACTGTTTTCTTAATTTATGATGGGGCTGCTGGTGTGCAGAAACATCAAAAGGTGTTGATGTGTGAGTCTGATATTGACAGTAGCCGAAAATGGGCAATAAGCAGGTTAAAAGTCCAGAATGTAACCTACATCCAGCATTTTATTGAGATAATGGATGAAAATGCAAATATGGAGAATAGGGAGAATGCTAGTCAAGTCTACTCAGGCATACTTTAGTAAATGATTACTGCATCTGTAGTGTAAACACAAACAGGACAGAAGTTAGCAGAATAACATACTATACAGGCCAGTTGAAAAGAGAGCCTGTGGTTGTGATGAAGAAAATGGTGAGAGGTTAAAGAGCAATGTTTCTGAAAATGGTGAGAGGTTAAAGAGCAATGTTTCTGAAAATGGTGAGAGGTTAAAGAGCAATGTTTCTGAAAATGGTGAGAGGTTAAAGAGCAATGTTTTTGAATTGTAGTTGTGAAATGTTAGCCAGAGTGAAAGCAAAGACATTATTTTAATGCATTTTACTTGGATAGTTAAGTGTCATATTGGAATATAAACACTATCCTCTATTAGTATAAATATCACCTTGGGACTACCCTGAAAAGAAGCTACTTGTCTAGTGGGACTAATCTGATCAAGAAATGATAAATAAAATGTGCAAAAATTAATGTGATACCAATTTGAAGAGATGTGGGTCATGTGATAAAATAAATTGGCCACGTGATCACAAAGAAAACATCAATAATTCTACTGCCAGACTGCTAAATTGTATGCTAGCAGTGATCACCATTTACAGTTACAAAATAATATCGCTGAAAAAAAACTTCTTTTATATCTTCTATATCTCATGTAATAAACATAAGCAAACAGAAAGATGTGTCTAGCGGAAGAAGGGGACAGAATCACGACATCGATACTTGTGACTAGAAAATAACAGAAAATCTGTAAAGTATTCCAATGTTGTTGCCCAACTAAAATATATTAATATATTAATACTGTTTCATAAGGACCTGGTGTATGTCAAGTAAACAAATACAACACCCCCATTGGTTCCCTTTTATTCTACATTTTTTCTTTTCATGATTCTTACATGAGGGATAATTAATCTTACATATAACCACAAATGTAAAATCAACACTGTTGTGCACATTAGAGAGACATGATTACCCTCCAAAACTGGACAAATATAAACCTGGTACGTGCTACCATAGTGCGAGACCGTATCATAATGGTGCTTTCAGAGGTGTGTTCTTTTTTCCCTACATGCCGGTTACAGGACAGAACCCGTCAAGTGTTTTACTTGATTTCAAAGGTGGTAAAACATATCCCAAGTTTTTTCTTTTGTAAGTGATAGAGCACGGACTAAACAACACTCAACACAATACAAACAGTCTGACCAATCATAGCCCATTAGTATGTGTTCCTGGCGTGCATGCAAAGATTCAAAAGTCTTCAGCTTTGCTCTCGAGGTGAATTTCTTGACATCCCTGTCTTGAAAACATATTAACGAGACAAGTCATGACCTTCTATGTTATGCAGCAATCGATGTTTATAAAGAGGACCTTTCCTTTTATCATCTAACCTCTCTCATAGTTTGAACCATATAAAATGCCCATATGTGATATCCATGTATTTTCAATGAATTTGTGGCAAACCTTTTCTCTGTGGGGATAACGTGAAACAGAATTTTTAAGACCCAAATGAGGAATGTTCTCTTAATGAAGTATGGTTGAGAAGTACAGGGTACATGTTTAGGAAGTATGTGGCCCATAACAAAAAAAAAAAAAAAAAGGTGGGAAAAGGCAGACCTAGTGTTCTGTATTGGGGTGGAGATTGCAGTGTGACAGCAGCTGCAGTTTCAAATTTCCTGTGCTTGAACTGAGTGTGTGCATGTGTGTGTGTGTGTGTGTGTGTGTGTGTGTGTGTGTGTGTGTGTGTGTGTGCACCTGTCCATACTGGGCTGCTTGTGAATTGCCTTCTGGTGTACCTGTGTTCAAGAAACTACTTTTTTTATTATCGTACTTTTTAATTTAAATGAAAATAAATAAATAGATAAATAAAAAGACATAATTAAATAAAGATTGCACATGTGTATGTCTATCTATGAAAGCAATAACTTCAAATATATGACTGATGTGGAGATTAAGATGGCTGCCATCCTATAGACAGTGTTAGATCATAGCTCATCATCATAACACTAAAACATTACCTTCGGATAGCCTGAGAGAATTAACTTACATGGTTAATAACCTTACTTTGGACTAAAGGAATACGTTTTCTTACCACATACGGAATCAGGAACAAGCAGGAGGTGTGCATACATAGAAGATTGCAGAAGATTTTTCCTTGCCTTACATGCATGCGCTGTACATGAGGTCTGGGGTTCCTTGGCCTTCAATCTCCTAATCAAGCAAAACAAGAAAATTGACTATGTCACAGGATCCCGAACACATGGACTCAAAAAATACGAAAGCAAAATACTCTACAATTGCATCTCTGGAAAAAGAAACATTATCCAAGAGGTTAAGAACAGGAAAACAACAGGAAACTACAAAACCTACTGGCAAAATGAAAGCAGACTCAACTAATATGGAAAATCTAAAATTGGCATTGCAGCTTACACAAACTGCAATACAACACTTTTCTGCTCAACTACAAACCTTTGGGGACTCCATAGACAGAATACTTGCAAGAATTGACACAACTGAGGCAAAGGTTATAGATAATGAAATTAAAATAGAGCAGTTACAAAAAGAACATAATTCCAATGCCAAAACTATGTTGGATATGCAACAGAAACTTTTGGACCTTGAAGCCAGATCCAGTCGCAACAATATCATATTAAGAGGTATACCTGAATGGATAGAACATAATACCCTACCAGAAACTATCACTTCTATTTTTGCTTTATTTCTAGACAATGCTCCCTTTATACATCAGATAATAATTTAAAGAGTCACAGGGCCCTCAGACCATCCTCTGACCTAAAAATATCCTAGAATTGTCTATGCCAAAATTCTAAATTTCCAGCACGTAAACAAACTTTTACTTGCAGCTAAAGCAAAAAAAATATTGTTTGGAATGAATTCAAAATCTATTTATCACCCGACCTTCCTGCACAGATAAAAATGGAGAGGCAAAAGTTGGCACCCTTCTGTGCATATTTAATCCAAAAACAGATAAAATTTCAGATGAAGTACCCAAACACACTGATTTTCCATCATCAAGGCTGCAAGCTATCTGCAGTAAACATTAAGGAAGCTATTTTGGTTTTTCTTAAAGCATTTAACGAATGTCGAGACTCAGCACAACAAAACCGTTGACTTACTTCAGTTTTTACTCTCCTTTTTATTTATCCAACCCACATCTGAGAGATTGCGTCGGACTACAGAAGATTTATTCAGTTTCTTCATGACTCACCAAATTCCTTTGGATTTCCTCTTGGATTGCTGGCTGTGATGCAGGCCTTTTTTCCTCATGGCTCTGGGACTTTAATAACTACAACTTCCATTTTCACCACAATCTTTGGCACCGTGACATTCCCTGACCCTTGCTCTCCCATGATTCCTTGGTGCCTCAAAGAAACAAGCACCTGTAAACAAAGCTACATATTGTGGAGGAACGTACCTAAAACTTTAAAGGGGCCGGTTCATCTTATTTTCAGTCAATCCTCCTGGGTTTTCACAACGATTAAAGTTTTTTTTTTTTTTATAATAAAAAGAAAAGAAGGGGGAAAAAAAGAAAAAAAAAAACGAGGCTATGACATGCCTTTTCGAGCGACAGGTACGTGGATATTTTACATTTGCTGTGCAGTTGGGGAGAGTGGAAGACTTTCAGAAGCCTCGTACTTCAATAGCAGATTCATGTGCACCCCATTAACTGTACTTAGACAAGGCTTAGATCTTTAATGAATGGTACTACAGGTTCAGTTTACAATGGTCCTTCGTAGAAGAGGAACAACCTGTTACTGATCTCATAACACCTGCGATATCTACGCACAGGAAATAATGGGGGTAGCCTGTTTATTAAAACTATGTAAAGCTTGCGATGTGCGGGCAGTACTAAAGATTCTATACTGGTATAATTACAAATCACCTTCACACTGCCTTGGTCCCACTTCCATCTAATAGTTATAGGCATACTCCGATTCTAATCCTCGGACTGGGTAACATCATGTTAGTAGTCATGACAGGTTTTATAATGAGTGTCATTTTATGTGTTGAATATATGAATAACTGTTGATATAACTGGTTACTGCCACAGTCAAAAAAAAAAGGAAAAGGGGAAAAAAAGGAAAAAAAAAAAGAAAAACATTTTTTTTCTGTATAAATAAATAAGTGTTGGCTAACAGCACGGACAACGAAAAGGTAACTATACGACTAATTGACACTATGTGGAGTGTATTAACATTGCATTTAAGGTGACTAGAATTGTAAGGTATATCTTTACAATGTTTCAAACTAGTTAGTTCTGAAAATATTGCATATATTCTGAACACTGTATATCATTATTGACAGGAGTCTTCCTGTTGATTTGGAAAATCTAGACTGCTGCTCTGGTTTACTACTTCGACTCTGATGTGCCTTACACCTACTTACTAAGTAGTTTTACTAAACCTACACACAAACATCTAAGTGGAGACTCTAACTTGTCACCAATAACCCTTGATTAATGGATAGGGATATGGTTTTATTCAAAAAGAGAAATTCTATACACATGTTGAAACATTTCTCTCACTTAATAGAATTTGGTGTTATTCATCAGGTAGGGATACAGCTAACACTTAGATACACATATAAAACTTTCAGTACAAATTCAAGATGGCTAAGCTATGAGTTTGTTTTTCTAATCTGTTTGGGATTGTTATGCACTTTAGATTCTGTAGATATTGTTTGTTCACTCTGGGATATATTAGTTTCATTGTAATAGTTTGGTTACAAGTTTTATGCAATTTGTATTACTTTGCTGCTTCAGTACCTAATATCCCAGTCTCTTCCGGGCTTAATGGGTGGTGGTTAGGCACAAGTCTAGAGCAGGAAGGGATTCTTATCTTTGCCCAAGCATTCTTGTTTATCATATATCTATTCTCAATTAGTCCTACAGTCTCCATTTTATTTTACTTAATAAATAATAAGATCATTAATGCTGAAACTAGAGTCATGGAATATTAAAGGGTTACAGGCAGATAAGAAAAGAAAACTTTTTATGCATCTGATGTTTAAATTTATATCAAGCATAATATTCATCCAAGAAACTCACCTATCTAATGCCCAGTGGGAACAGGATCGAGGGAGACGATGGATTAAAACTATCATTGCATCAGGGGCAAAAACTAATAGCGTGGGGATTGCTATAATTATCAAAAATCCATTCCAACAAGACATAATCAGTTATGACTCCGATAAAGAGGGAAGATGGTGCTACTTCACTACATGTTATACACATCTAGATAAACCTATCTATTTATTAATATTTATGCTCCATGCAACAACAAATACAACAAAATTTCCTCATGACAGTTTATAAAATCCTTTCATCTTTTCCTAATCATTATTAAATAGTGGGAGGTGACTGGAATTCTATCCAGGATCCAATGACAGACAGGACCGACATTAATGCTAATTATAATAAATGTACTACCTTAACTATATCCGAACTAAAAGAAGATTACAACTTATTTGATCCTTATATCTATCAAAATGGCCCCTCAAACAATAACAAATTCACTTTTTTCTCTAATTGTCACAAAAGCTGGTCTAGGTTGAACTTCTTCCTAATCTCTTCAATACTCGCTAACTTTGACATAACCTTTAATACTGACCCTAGATCTCTATCAGACAACTTAAAAATCTCCTTTTCTATTCACTGGTCTTCCAAAACATCCTCAAATAACATAGGTATTTGGTGGCAGTTAAACTCCAATCTCCTAAAGAAGGAAGACATACTAATAGAAGTTGAGTCCTACCTAGATCAATTCCTTCAATCTTTAAATTGCCAATCATCTTAATTAGACTATTCCTGGGCAGCCACAAAGGCAATGGTTAGAGGATTTCTTATTAATAAAGCATCCTACTATAAAAAACTCTACAACAAGACAAATCATCTATAACAGTTAAAATAAGTAAGCTAGAAGCCGAAATCCAAACAAATTATTCACCTGAATCTGAGAATGAAATAATTCAACTACAAGAGAAACTCCTAGCTTTACATGTTGAGAATCTCTCCTTTCAAGAAATAAAAACCTTAGCCAATTACTCTGAATTTGCCCAATTTCCCTCTAAGTTTCTAGCCAGAATCTTAAATAAAAACAAATCATCTTCTTCTATATCTGAAATTTCATATCAAGGGAAACTGTATCAGAATACACAAGAAATTCTCACCCTCTTTGAATCACTGTATTTTCAATTTTATAGTCCTCTGGAATGTCCTATTGACAAAGCAGAGCTACAAAACTTCTTAAACAAGTTATCCTTCCCCAAGCTTAGTAATGATCAATAAGATGTCCTAGCCAGGGAAATTTCACAACAAGAAATTACCTACGCTATTAACAACCTGAAACCTAACAAATCCCCTGGCCCCGATGGCTTCACAGCTGAAGTCTATAAATGCTTCACATTTAAAGTTTCCAACATCCTGCTTCAGCTCTTTAACCATATTATCCATTTTGGAATAAAAGATATTCACATAAATGCATCTAGAACTATCTTTATTCCAAAACCTAACTCTGACACAAAAAAACACCTGGAAATATAGGCCTATTTCTATTGTTAACATGGATATGAATATCTTGGCCACAATCCTAGCTAACAGACTTAAATCTGTCATTCTCAGTATTGTATCACCGGAACAATCAGGCTGTATTCTACATAGACAAACAGTTGATCACACACTCACACTAGAAGCTATGATATCACTCTCTACTCTCGCAAACATCCCTATTTACACTTTAGCCGTAGATGCATCCAAAGCCTTTGACCGAATCAACACAGACTTTCTGTTTGATATTCTCCCTGACTTCAATATACCAAACCTATACATTAACGTTATTAAAATTCTTTACTCTAATGCATACATTGTTCTACAAATAAATAAACAAATATCATCTAGGATCGACATTAAAAATGGTGCAAGGCAAGGATGCCTTCTTTCTCCCCTTTTTTGAACTTATTCATTGAACCCTTATTCCTATTAATAAAACAGAAAACCTTTCATCACATTCTTTTGTTATACAACACTAAAATCCTCCTATCAGCTTATGCTGATGACTTAAACATCTATTTTACTTTACCTAATTCTGATCTAGAGAAAATTATGTCCTCCATTGATACCTTCTCCAAATTTGCAAACTACAAGCTAAACAAAGATAAATCCTTAATCTTCCCTATTAACATGTTCACTCAATACCCCAATATATTCTCATCTAAAGGTATAAATATTAAACAACATTTCCATTATCTAATATAATTTTCTCAGGACCCTACCACATATTACCAGGGTAATATTACTAGATTATGGTTGAATGTACAAAATGATTTAAACAGATAGGCCAATCTTAAATTACCCTTCCTTGCTGGAGTAGCAATCATTAAAATGAACATACTCCCCAGATTTCTTTATATTTTCAATGCAACAAATATTATTTTATACAACAAATTCTTCAAAAATATATACTCATCCCTTTCAAAATGTATATGGTCCCCTAAATCTGTTAGGATTAGTTAGACCAACAAAAGAACAAGGAGGCCTAGGATTGCCAAATTTTAAACTATACTATGAAATTATAAATTGCAGTAGGATACTTAACATAGCTACATTCAGTAAGGATTCCACTATATGGCATCCAGCTTGGGTCATACTCTACAATAACTATGTAAAATATCTGACCTTCAACCCTTTAGCTCTCCCTTTCTTAAATAAAGAAAATCTGGGCAAAATCAAGATGCATAGCTGCATAAAAACCATAATAGTGACTCTACAAAAACTATTTTACTCTCTAAAGCTGGCCCCTGCCTTCAACACTTTACAACTACTCCATCTTAATCCTAACATAAAATTGAATGGGATTATGTTAAATTTAAATCAATTCCCCCTTCTGAAGGATAAAAGCATTATCGACCTCTTCCCCTTTAAGCACTACTCCATCTCAGATATAAGAATCAAAATGAATCTCCCAAAAAAGTACACAATTATATTAAGACAAATCTTGGAGTTATCTCATAAATTTTTAGGTCATCCCTTGGTAACAGATAAAGACATTTCCTCCTGCAAGTACTATGGAACCTACTCCTCCTCAAAAAGAAAATTATTTCAAACTCCTACAAAATCATTATGTCCTTTAAAACACAAAAGGAGCACATTTACTCTAACTACTGGCTGAATCAGGATCTCTCTATCACCCACAGTCAAATATCGAACGCCATCAAGACCGGCACCAATCTCATACCTCTAAAAAAACTTAAATATACCCAGCTTATGTTAATGAACAATGCATATCTTACCTCAAACATAATCAACAGAATTTACCCTAACTCTTCTCCTCAGTGCCAATTCTGCCAAAATCAAACAGACAATCTTTTACATATATTCTGGAGCTGTAAATGTTCATACAAATTATGGTGTGCCTTAAGAGTCCAGCTGGAGAAAATAGACTACGAAAAATCAACTTTGTCCTGGAAATTTACCCTTTTACATATTTCTCCTCCTGGACTATCAAAGGTTCAACTCAGAATATTAATTTCCATATTCATGTTAATAAAGTATTATACACACTTAATTGGAAAAACAGGCACCTATTATCTTGGGATGGGTTTAAGCTCCTAGCAATTAAACACCTTAAGGCTCATAAGTATCTATTCCACAATCTAAATCAGAACCCTTATCTCAAAGAATATTGGAGGATGTTTTTTGAACATATTTTGAAATGATTGTAACCTTACCATGACACACGTTTGTATTTTGGGCATTGTATAAGTGTACATAGTTAAACATGTATATAGTTCATGTAGATTTGTTGGTTGTCAGTTGCTTTTTTTGTACTACTATAAACAAATAAAAAGAATAAAAAAAAAAAAAAAATATATATATATATATATATATATATATATATATATATATATATATATATATATGACTGTGACTATTTGCCCTTGCATTTTCATTACTGTCTAACACAAGATGGAGTACAAAAAAAGGTGAATTTTTTGGGGTAGGGTAGGGAGGCAGAAAGTATACCAAGACATAATTATTTTATCCTCACAAACATTTGTTTTCTCATTTTGTTTAGAAATACTATTTTGTCAGCTTTAAACATTAAACCTTGGACATGACGTCATCTATCATTGCAAAAAAAAATAAAATAAAATGTAATTTCTTTCCTTAGTCATGATTGTTGTTAGAATTCATTGGATCAAAAGGTTGTATAAAAACCTCTATAATGCATCTCAGAGCATCTAGAACCAGATAGCTTCTGGGATCCTATTAGCCCAGAGACCACCACCTCTGATATCAAAGCTGTCCTGAAAGTCCAGAGACACTTCATATTCAATAACGTACATGTGTGTGTGTGTGTGTGTGTGTGTGTGTGTGTGTGTGCATGTGCATGTGCGTGTGCGTGTGTGTGTGTGTGTGTGTGTGTGTGTGTGTGTGTGTGTGTGTGTGTGTGTGTGTGTGTGTGTGTGTGCATGCACCTGTCCATACTGGAGTGCTTGTGAGTTGCCTTCTGGTGTACCTGCATTCAAGAAACTACTTTTATTATCATACTTTTTAATTTAAATGAAAATAAATAAATAAATAGATAAATAAAAAGACATAAATACAGATTACATGTGTTGCCATATGTTTTTGTTTCTTAATGACATACTTAATATGTCTAAAACATTTTAACAGTACTTACTATCTCCAAGTAAGTGTTAGTTGAATATAACATTAGATTATTTGTACATAAAAAAAACGCAGGTTACAAAAAAATATTTACTTGCCTGCTATGCTCATTACAAGTGAAACTTCTGTAATGAAGTGCAAAAATGTACTTATTTGGATAGCTGAGTATGTTCATTTTTGCACTGCATTACAGAAGTTTTACTTCTAATGTGTGTGTCGGCCACGCACATATTTTTTTTTATCTTTCCTCACAAACAAACCTTATAGGTACACAGAGAAGGTCACTTAGCTTGCCTGAAGGTGGTGTACTGCATACATCAGCATACTGGAATACATTCCTGTGATCATTACTAAGGAAGGATTCATTGTATGCATCTGAGAGCAAGAAGTTGAAATAAATTATTGTGGTCATTTGTTTTTTCACTGCCATCCCTACCAAACATCATAGTAGCTCATAGAAGATGGTTGTCTTTTAAGAGTACAGGAGAGGATGCATCATTTGTATGTCTGTCTATGAAAGCAATAACTGTGGCTATTTGCCCTTGCATTTTCATCACAGTCTAACACAAGATGGAGTACAAAGAAGGTGAATTTTTTTTATTCAGGGTAGGGAGGCAGAAAGTATACCAAGACATGATTATTTTATCCTCAGAAATATTTGTTTTCTCATTTTGTTTAGAAATACTATTTTGTCAGCTTTGAACATTAAATCTTGGACATGATATCTTCTATTATTGCAAAAAAATAAAATAAAATGTAATTTCTTTCCTTAGTCATGATTGTTGTTAGGATTTATTGGATCAAAAGGTTATATAAAAACCTCTATAATGCATCTCAGAGCATCTAGAACCAGATAGCGTCTGGGATCCTAGTAGCCCCCAGATCACCACCTCTGATGTCAAAGCTGCCCTGAAAGTCCAGAGACACTTCATATTCAATCACTTACGTGTGTGTGTGTGTGTGTGTGTGTGTGTGTGTGTGTGTGTGTGTGTGTGTGTGTGTGTGTGCACGCACGTGTGTGTGTGTGTGTGTGTGTGTGTGTGTGTGTGTGTGTGTGTGCACGTGCGTGTGCGTGGGTGTGTGTGTGCATGTGTGTGTGTGTCTGCCTGTGTGTGTGTATGTGCATGTGTGTGTGTGTGTCTGCATGTGTGTGTGCTTGTGTGTGTGTGTGTGTGTGTGTGTGTGTGTGTGTGTGTGTGTGTGTGTGTGTGTGTGTGTGTGTGTGTGTGTGTGTGTGTGTGTCTGGGTGGGTGTGGGTGGTTGGGTGTGTGTGTTAGTGCATAGCTTGAGAGGTGATCTGAATGCGTGAGAGGGTTTCCTATGTAACTGAAAGCTTTTTTGCAATTTGAGTACATGTGTGAGGGTGTTAGAGAGAGTGTGTGTGTGTGTTTGGATATTTGCATGCTTTTGTTTTTGTATGTGTGATTAAGAAGGTGTTGCAGATGGACCATTATGTGGGTCTTTTTATGTGTCTTAGTGAATGAGTTAGGAATTAGAGGTTTACCTTGTTTGGTGAATGTGTATGCATGTGTGTATGTGATGGTGGGGGCTTGTGACTGTGGCTATGGCTATGTGTGTTTGTGTGTGTGTGTGTGTGTGTGTGTGTGTGGGAGGGGGTTGTGTGTATGCTTATGTATAAATATGAAAGTTGCTTGCAGTGTATGAGGGATATGAATGCGTGTAGATGGATGACCTGAGTTGTGATTTATGTGATTACTGTGTAAAGCAAATGTTGTGTGGGTCAATGTCCCAAACTGCAGTTACCCCAAAGTGAGTGTGATCTCAAGGTTGGATGTATCAATTTTGTTGATAGCCACCCACGGTTGTGTGTGAAGCCAGAAGCTTGTTTGTTTGGTTGCATGTAGGTGTGTTGCGTCTGGCCGTTTCAAGATTACATATAACCCATTCAAAATGATAATAAAATGATAGATAATATTATCCAAAAACGTAATCTTGGTCTTCAATCTCTCACTAATGATATGTATCATTCAGAACCACTTTGAACATGGCTTAATCAAACCAATTCCTAAGACATCATCCTGTCATCATCTAGTGGCTACTGAACTATTTCTATCATCTGTCATCTTTCAAAACATTTTGAAAAAGTTTCATACAACCAAACACTTGAATATATGATATCCTCACCCAGAAAGTACACAGATTTTGTCACAAATTCCAGTCTGCTTCTCTCATTTACTCCCTAGCAGAATATATTCTAACAAGTACAGAGAAAGACATCAGCAACAGTGTAATCTTTATTGAATATTTCTCAACCTCTTAGCATAATAAATCTGGACAAAGCCTAAAATCACTACTCATCACTAAGGGCTTTTCATCCAGAAAAAAGGAAGTCATTGTTCCACTGTACTCATCCCTCATTAGACCCATTATAGAATACAACGCCCCATTTGGTATGTACCTCTCAAGACATCTGCAACAACTGGAAAGGCCGCAGAAATACTTCACTAAAAGAACCACAGGCCTAAAGCAGATGCCCTATGCTGACCGCCTTAAAAAACTCCAGCTATACTCTGTTGCATATCGTCTACTCAGAGGCGATCTCTGCTTAACATACAAGACCATGTCAAACCCAAAGCTGTTGGACATGCTACACTTAAAGAAATCCCAATCCCTCAGAGCCTCATGCTCCAGGGATCTAAAACTTGTCATCACAATAAACAAAACATGCTGGAGGGATAGGTTCCTGACCCAGAGACTCCCCAGACTCTGGAATAGATTGCCCATACATGTCAAGCAGAGTGCCTCTCTGGCCCTCTTCAAAAGGAACCTTGACGATTGGATGGGAGAAAGGAAATTCACCCCAGGGATCATGTCAGTTGCCCTGCTAGACAGTGGTCCAGGGAAGTAAATAGTGTGGGAAGAAATAGCCAGGGAATTGTTATGGCTAGGCTTGTATAGGCCATAGGGCTGATAGCCTAGTACCAACCTATGAAAATAATGGGGGGACAAAGGCCCAAAAACAGGGAAAGATTGTAAGCATTGCTCTAATAAACTTTGAAGGTTGCTTGAATAACAGGATTTGTGTTAGCATGCATTTTCAAAAGTATATTAAGTCTGCAACTCAAATGTCTGTCATTACATAGTGAGTTCAGTCCTCACTGATTTGCCAGAAGACCATAAATTTTATGAGGAATGGATAAAAAATATGAGGCAAAAATCTGGACATTCTGTGAAAATGTAGTCAGTTGAGAGGTATACTTTATTGACTTAAAATGGACCTTCAAAATAGTAGACAGTACTATGCCAACAAATAAATTATCATCATGTGATTTCTTTGGTCCTCCTCTTAAATCATTTACAAATTACCTAAGACGAAGCATTTTCTCAACTAAATCTAGTCGTAAATTTGGCATGGGAGCAGATGTTGTAGAGTACCACAAGGCTCCTTTAGTTTTCATTAGTCATTATTGGTTTGCCTGGTGCAACTCAGTCATCTAATGCATTTTTATGCTGATGATATTGTTTGAATAAATGCAAACAGTTCCTACAATTTCAGTCTTCACAGGGTTTTTTGACTCAATTACATTTAGGGACGCTATGTTGAATACAATGACTAAGAAGATTGCGTCTTGACATCCTTCTTGTATGTGTCTATGGAGGATGAAAAGCCAGGTGTACATTTTGTTAATGTTGTAGTTGTAACCATAGGTCATATACTGTTAAAGTTATTAAAAATATGTCTTCTCCTTCTTATGTGGAAATTTTTGATATTGGTATAGAGGAAAAATGATCGAATAGAGATTGACCTGAATTTGGTCACTGTTTTAAAGAACTTTTTCACATTGGACTTGTGTATTTGGCACTCCCATAACTCCAATGTTATGTGGCTGATTCCTTGGTGGAGTATGTGTTTTTATGTTTATATTCATTTACCTGTATACCGAACCTTAACCTTATTGAATTATTAGAGTTTGTCAATAAGGCACAAGTGATAAAATGCCTCTAATATCAATCTACATCGTGTCATCATTTTTATTAGCTGTTTTTGTTTCTCCCTTCTATTCATTTGTCTCTGCATTTGTGGTTTTCTTATTATTTATGCATATAAAAGTGAGCGTGTATGTCTGAGTCTATGTGTGTGTGTGTGTGTGTGTGTGTGTGTGTCTGGGTGGGTGGGGGGAGGTTGTCTGTGTGTCTGTATATTTGTATATTATCAGATTGTCAATAAAGACCTTAACAGAAGTTCATATGATTATCTGTCCTTACTGCACACATTTAAATTGTCCTACATTTATAAAGGTATGCTTTCAGATTGCACATTTCTGTTGAAGTGGTAGTGTAATCTTGTATTCAAGCTGCAAACATTTGAGTGTCATCTTTTAAATGTGTGTTGTTGAAGATGTTCAGAAAATGAATAAAAAAATCACTCTTCTCTGTATCTTTTGCTTTTCTAAGTTGATATCTTTCTTCTTGAAGAAGTTCTTGATTAACCATTGCACTCCTAAACAGCAAAAAAAGCAAACATTAAAAAGCAGAACTAGGAGAGGATACTTCACTGGGGTTTGTTTTTCACCAACTTTTGTTTAATTTTTGGAGGGATTTGATAACAGACAAAAACTCATGCAGAGTGTTGTTTTATACAGTTCTAGTCACCTTTTTATTTCATTGTGCTTCTTTTGACTTTGTTCCTCACTCATGTATATCACCTCGCAGGCAGCAGATCATACTGACCCAGTGATTTATCTGCCAATATTCTTATCGAGAGAAAATTAAAAATCCCATTAAATCAATGTCTGTATTACATACATTTAACAAACCTGCAATAATATATGTAGAGGTGTCATGTTAATTTCTTGCATTAATAAATCTTCAGTTACCTAATGAAAGTATTGATGAGCAGTCCATATCTGCTATAGGCACAGCTATGCAACACCAGATTCATAGCTCATGAGATGATGTTTCAGAGACAGTGTACAGAAACTCTGGTCCAGAATGAGAGAAAATTACATTGTAAACATTGCAAATATTTACTGCAGTGCTAGGTCATTTGTAGTGTAACAGCTGTTCTCAGTGAAGAAAACAGTGTGGTGTGCATATTAGTCCATGATCTATATCTGAAGGCTGCAGATATAGCTGGTGGGAAGATGCTTTCTCTGCAGCTTCAGGAACTAAGTGCATAGTACATTGAAAAGTTATAATGGAAACAAGTGTGGAGTGAGAAAGATACAGTATTATAGACAGTTGTAAAGGTGAAAAAACACATCGCTATGTTTGTAGAAAGTGATATGTCAACAGAGATAGAAGAGGTAGACAAAAACGTTATGACCCTTTTTCTTTAGTTATTTAAAGTTAATTGTTCTTAGGTATGTAAGGAAATATGCAGCCATTTTCTGTAAGTTATTCGTTGATTTGGTGGATGTCAACTTTGAAGCTTGAATTTAGAGAGAGTAGGATTTTAGGGAGCTCTAAATAGCTAAGGAGAATCTATCAGCCATTTCTTTAAGAAGTAAAGCTCCCATTTAACCACACCCCTAACTACATGAAAAGTACATGTCATCTAATTGGGGTTCCATTCTAATGACCCCAATGTAAGTAAATTTCATCATAAATCAAAAACGTCATATACAGTACTGTATGATAACCAAAGGATTTATAAATAGTAAAATGCACAGGTTCTAGGTTGCACAATTCTTTCTAGTTATTACTGTATTTTTACAATTTGTAAAGTTATCTTACTGTATACCATACGTTAAGTAATTCTTTATTAAGTATTCAAAATTATTAATGTGGATACTATTTGACATGCAGAAGTCTGGGCCTTCTTATATTGGTGTGATGTAAGAGCAAGCATTATTTTATTAATTATGCTTTTCCCATTTCACTCCCTTGTATTCCCAGTGCACAGCTCCACTGGGGAAATATATAACATCAGTACTTGCTGTATTCTTTCTTAATGTACAGTTTTAGAGATTATATGAATACTGAATCACAGATAATTACCAAATACTTTGTATGCTCTTATATGTCAAACATTATCTGAGTTTGTTGATAACTGTGTCTATAACTGTACATGTTCAGGTTAACATTCTGGGCATTATATTTTGTGGGTCACACAGCAATACACTTACTAAAGTGAAACATATTTCAGTTGGCAGTTCTGGAGCAAGTAATAATTCTTTCCTTAAACAGTGTGTAAAAAGAAAACACAAACACTAGAATCCTTCATTCCTATCGGAGAACTATAAAAAACGCCAATAGAAAAAGTAGACTTTTTTCCTACAATAACAATCAAGAATTATTTACGAATATCAATGTTTAAAAATGCAGTGATCAATAAAAGACAAGGGCACAGATGCATTAGTTTTATTGTAAGAACATTCAAAAGCCCATATGATAATCTAACAAATTTTCAGGTACTAGTGCAGAATTGTGACATGCTAGAAAGAGATTTCCAGGGTCATATCTAAAATCTAGGAACCCATACAAAAGACAGAGGGTGCATATGTCTAACATGATATTACCATGTGACAACAAAACAAGTTATTGTTAGATGATGAAGAAGAGTGAGTCAAACTGAAATGAAAGACTGTCTGAAGCTTCTAGAACACAGATATTTAATATCAAGGAGAATAGCTATACTGAAATATATATATATATATATATATATTTCTCAGAACCAGGTGGCATGCATCAGCATTGTGGAATGTAATACAGAAATTAATTTAAATCAGTGAATGAAAGCTCATATTTTTGAGTTAGGTCTACAGAGTGAATTACGATAAGAATAAAAGCTGTACAAGGATCGCTAGGATAAAAGAAAAGAACATTTGTTAAATGGCATAGATGAAATAGTCCAATGAAAACAGCAATAACCAAATAAGTAAAGTATCATACTTTGAATACTATGGTGGCTCATGCATACTCAGAGTACTTGGCATAGATTGTAAAATAGAATGATCTTGAGCTCTTCTCCTATTGATTCTTGAAAGCATGTGCAACAGCTGGTATGGACATTTTTAAAACTGTTTTTGTTTCTAATGTCTGATATTCAGTGCCTCTACCTACTTCAAGTAGAAGGAAGACAGCTCATTTCCTTTGAACCTTTGGATGTTTCTTATACTAATGAGAAATGAACATTAGGAGCATGGAGAAAGCAAGAATAAACTTGAGTAAAGACGATCTTCTACTATCCCTTTGAGGATTTGCTCATAAGGAGCTCTGCGCCAACTGCTTCTACTCAAATCTTGTGACTAAAATTGCAAAGAATGTTCCTTAAATTATACTGAAGAATGATCCATCTGTAAAAAAAAAATCACTCCAGGAATACCAGCCATGCAAACTGATGAGGATGTAAATGAACTCTGCTGAAGGGTGCAGCTATTGAGGAACAATGATGCATTCAACATGTAATACAACAAAAATGTGAACATTTGCACATGACACCAGTATACCAGCAGCATTTGGGTCCTAAATTCCCTTTCTGGTATTATAATAATCCCACTGATTTACTAGGAGAAACTGCTCCTGCACATGTGCAGAAGAACATGATTTTTTTTGATAGCTGCTCCCATGTGAATCTATGCTTTGATGCACAACTCTGTAATTCATGTGCACCACACACTTGCTCATGTGTACCTCTGAAGCCTGCAGAAACTGTCTGGTTTGAGAAGTCACCTGTTTTTTGCAGATTTTATTTTCCAGCCTTTATCAAGCATAGCTTTCAACTGTCCCCCATTTTGCACAATGTTCCTTATTTTGCACCAGACTTTTTTACCCTGTCCATTGTTTTTTTTTTTTTTTTTTTTTTTTGTGGCAATCATTGAGCATTAAAGTCAAGAGATTAGAATCACATCCCACTTATTCTTCAGAACATCCATGCTGATTCTCTGCCTGTTATTCTGTTTTCTATGTGAATTACAGTAATATTTTAAAATTAACCCTGGTTTTGGACCTTTGTCCACCATTATTTTTGGCTTTGTCCCTGATTCTTAAGTAAGGTAGTTGAGAGCTATGTTACCAAAAGAGGCTCTCCATGTAATATCCCCTCACATTCCTTGCCTTCACATTGGTGAGACAATGCCATCCTATAAATTATTATATTTCTGGCACGTGCCTCAGATGCCCAACACATTACGCAAACCACGGTTAGTGGTGGCATAGTCTGGAATAAAGCATCTGTAACATCAGTCATTGTGATGTGCTTGAATTTGATTTGATCAGTTATAAAATATTGATGATGCTTAATCAGCTGGACCATGTATGCAGAAACCCAGTGCTGTGTATGTAAACTATGAATTGTCTGATATACGATTTTTGCAAACAATTTCCTACCAGCATTCAGAAGTGAATGTAATACAATCCTGTCTTGTATAATTTATGAGGAATGCTGATTAGTTAAAAAGTCTGTTTTCTTTCCAATTACTTTTCACCCCTACCATCTGCTACATCACCACCAAGAGTATTGATACCTGATTTTCTACCTTTCTGCTTAAACATCTGTTTTCTTGTCAGCTAATGCAAAGAACTGGGATGAACCCAAGGAACACTAAGAAAATTAAATGAATACCAGGTGTTTCTAGTTCTGTTCCACCATTGAACCAAAGGTTTCTTTGTCCCATTATATTTTTCTACATATATCTGGAATCACAGATTTATAGTGTTATGCTTCATAGCTCTCAACACCTCTGCTTAAGAATCATGGGTAGTTCCAAAAATGAAAGTGGGCAAAGGCCTCAAATCATGAACTTGCAAATATTACTATAATTATCTTAAAAAGTTACTAAAACAACAGGTTTGTATCAAAATACATTTTCTGAACAAAATATGTAGTTCGAAAATCTAATTTTTAGAATTATTGATTGACTGTAAACCTTAGTGATTTACCAGGCCAAATCAGGGATGTTCTACACGATAATAGGTAGTTTAGAGTTATGCTGTGGTCAAAGCCTAACCTGAAATGTCTATCAATGCTAAGAATTTTCATATCACTGTAGCCTAAATCAGTCTTTCCAAAACAGTTTATCATTCAATGTATTATGAGTGGGACTGAAGATAGGATTGTCACGGTCCTTTTTGGAAAAAAAATGCGCACTTGTGATATCCTTGTCACTAGGCAAAAAAGATAAACATCCATGCATAATGAGCATGCAGAAACAGACTGTAGTCAATACCACCATGTGAAATTCATCCAAATACTGGATATATTCACAGAGTATCATTTATCATACTTACTGCTATATAAAACACCTCTTTCTGGTAGAAGTGATTCAGAGGTCCATGCCTCAGCTTCCCATGGTTCTGGAATAATCCATCCATGTATCCACAGCACCTTTTCTTCAGTTTTGCACATGGAGCTGAGGTGCAACTTCACCAGTTGCAGTCATCTAGAGCCAAGGTTTACACCATCAGGTGGCTAGCTCTAAGACTGGAGCAGCCTGTTAGGTAGATTATTAAGATTCTTATTTTCAGAGCCTTATGTCTCATGGTAACAAAGGACTCTTTACTGGGAATGACTACATATATTTCAGAAGGTATAGCAGCAGGAAGACATACATTGGTTGAGCATCTTTCCTCTCTGATCACAGCATCCTTTCTTTCAGATCAGCTCAGTGTGTCACTGTGGGGTGTGCAGACTTACAAGGCACAAGGAAGGGAAATAGTTTTTGCCCAGTGTGTCAGGGGATCTCATGCATCCTTAGAATACTTTGCATAGTTTGTAAAACAGAATGATCTTGAGACAGTATTCTTCTTGCGATTCTTGAAAGCATAAGTGGCCACACGGCCTCAGAAATCTGCGTAGTTATTCACTTGGGATGACAGCAAATTATCATCAACAGGTTAGTAATACCATTCAAGATAAAGCTGTCTATTTATTTATTTTTAATACTGTTCACAAGGTACGGACCAAAAAATGGAATGTGCATATTGATGGACTAGACTCTAAAATACTGCTTCACAGTTACATACCTAAAATAATATGCAGCCAAGCATCTGGGTCTGGAAACAATGAATACTAAAACTGGTTCTTAGACATTTTTTGGACAAACAAGTAATAGTGTATACTGTCTAAACATGTAATGCATTTCAGATATAAAAAGAAAAGGCTATAAAAAGCATTAAAGCCATAATTTGTAAAGTGCATTACATGAGAAATACAAGGCAGCATCTCATGGTGATCATGTGCCTTACTGTGATCATGTGCCTTACTGTGCTCATGTGCCTTACTATGTATGAGTAACAAGATTTTATGCCATTGCATGGAGGTAAACAGGCAAATGGGTGGCCAACAGTGTCAACTAATTAGGATGCCATGGCTAAGTATGATGCCCTTAACCAGGACTCCATGAAATGGAATGCTTTGTGTCTTGTGATTTAAGTTATGCAGTACTCTTATAAATACTCTTCCTACAACTAATATGCACTTAGCCAGAAATCCATGAGAAAGAATTCTTTGTGACCTGTGATTTAAGTTATGATGTCCTATAAATTCTCTTGTGCTGGTATTATGCACTGACCCAGTATTCCATGAGAAGGCATGCTTTGAGTTTTGTGATTTAAGTTATGATGTAGTCTTATAAATTCTCTTGCACTGGTATAACGTACTTCCCCAGGATTTGATGAGAAGGAATGCTTCACGTCTGATTTAACTTATGCTGTACTCCTATAAATACTCTTATTATACTAGTACAGGCCTGGCCTTATACATAAACAAACTAGACAATCACCTTAGGGTGCCACATTGTAGGGGACACACTTTTCCTATTTATTTATTTATTGCAATATTTCTGTGCTATAGAAAATAAATAAATAAATTGCCTGTATTAAAAGAAAATGAACACTCAGCATACCTGGTGCTGAAGGAAAGGTGCTCATATTCAGTATCTGGCTTTCCAGGACTAGTGTGCATTGAAAGAAGAAAGATGGGCTACTTAACTGGACACCTGGTATGCTCAGACACTCGGCAGATTTGCTGTGACCATCTTTTGTGAAGGAAAATGACTAGCTGTCTGCTGCTGTTTATTTATTATTATGGCTTTGCTGGATTAATGTGATTTTGTGAAGTAAACAGCAATATTTTTAAGCGTGGCAATAGTTTGATTTTGAGATGAAGTACATTACATGGTAATCCTCTAAATTGTATATAAACGTTCTGATAAATGCTCAGTGGCGAATACCTGGATGAAAGTCACTGACCTTGTTGTCACTTGCTCATTTTAAAAGTCATCTCTTTTCCCCCCAAAAAGAGGGGGGAATGCATTACAGAACATCCAGACCATCGTAACTTATCCAGGCCATTGAAAACTCTTGGGTCTGGTGACCCCCACATACCAAGGCTATATAAAGTGGATTTTACATGGGCTTGGCAATTGCCTCTAACCTGAACCCCTCCTACTTAAAAACAGCTATGCTCATATCTGTACACATAAATACACAAAAGGTTGCTGTATTTGTGGGGGGGGGGGTAGGTGATGATATAATTATCTCTTTAATATTCCACTCAAACATGGGCTGGACACAGGGGCATTTTTTTTTAAGATTTACCCACATTCAAGCATTTGAAGTATATACAGGTGGCTACCTTTATGAAGAGAAAAGCATGCTGTTTACATGTCATACATGCCTATATACATACATATATGTATATATATATATATATATATATATATATATATATATATATATATGTATGTATATATGTATATATATATATATATATATATATATATATATATATATATGTATCTATATATTTATATCTATCTATCTATCTATATATATGTGTGTGTGTGCATGTATGCACTTATGTTTTTATTTATTTACGCTTTTACACTCTTAGTATTCAAAAATGTAATTATAAGCCTGTTGATTGATCAATTATGCATTTGCCATTTCATACTTGGATAATGGACATATTAAAAAGTTATAAACACACTGGGCTGTCAGTGATACCTACTGTGCTGTATATTAACAAGCTCTGAAAACTCTCCATATCTTGCTGTATATGGAACACAAGTTCTTTAATAACTCAAAATTATGGAACACAAGTTCTTTAATAACTCAAAATTGTTAGATATAGTTCATTTCCAAAAATGGAATTAACAAAATCTGATGTTCTTTGGTTAACCCTTCTGGCATATCAATCAAAATGTTAACAATTCAACAATTCATCAATGGCTTAACACATTCCTTATACTGCGATATGAAACCAGTGCTTCAACTAGCTCAGACATTCAGGACAAATCTGCAGAAGTAATTTTCTTCAGCATGCAGTGCAACATTTCTGTAACATAAAAACATTCATACTACTGCATTTCAGATAAATGTGCAAAAGCAACCTTTAAAGCAGGAAAACTGCAACACCAAGAAAACATCAGTTTGGGACAAGAATGTGATATAAAAGAACCTGAGCAAGACAGAGTGTATAAATATTTGGGAATTGATGAAGGATCAACAGTAAAACATGAACAAATGAGAATAAAACTTAGTAAGGAATACTTTAGAAAACTTAACTTAATCCTAAAAACAGCGTTGACATCTAGGAAAAATATTCAAGCTATAAACTAATTTGCTGTTATTGTCCTATCGCACAGTTTTGGAGTGACTGACTGGTCCCAAAATGCGTTGGATAGATTAGACAGGAAAACAAGAAGGATGCTTCATGCTCACCAGATGATTTATAAAAATCAGTGCATACCAAGATTATATATTTCTCATTCTGAAGGAGGGATGGGCCTCCTTGAACTTGATTACATGTATAGATCTGCAGTCGTGAGACTGCACACATATCTGCTGACCTCACAAGACCCAAACATAGTGAAAATTTTGAAATGAGAAGAAACGAGAATAATAAATCTAAGATGACTTCCCTGCTTAGTTTAGCAGAAGCATATCGGTGTCAAGCAGGAATGGAAATTAAATCAGAAGTAGATACAAATCAGGCAACTGAATTTGCCAAAAAACAAAAGAAAGAATATACGATGAAGGACCAGATGAGAAGGCAAGAAATGTGGAAAATGCATAAATATAGTTGCAAATATAGAAAATGTCTGGAAGAACCTCATGTTGATCAGGATGGAATGCAGGAATGGTTAAGGAGCGGCAAATTCAAACCAAGAGATGATATGTTAATATTGCCAGCCCAAGATAGTGGGCTATGTACACATTGGTCTACAAGTCCGTTCAACATGTGGGAGAGACAGACAAATGTAGATTTTGTAAAACAGAATTGGAAACAGTTGCACACTTTGTTGCTGGTTGTGACATACTAATGACAGAAGGACTGTATATTGAAACACATAATAATGTGGCAAGACTGTTGCACTGGGGATTTTGCAAACATTATGGTACTGAAGTGGCTGAAAAACACTGGAAACATGAGCTACAAAGCATCATAGAAAAGGATGAAGTCTATGTCACATGGGATCACCCATTGTTAACAGTTCAAAAGACAGATGCTAGAAAACCAGATATAGCAGTCCATGAAAAGAAGGCAAAAGTAGCATTGATCACTGAAATCTCCACACCCAGTGACTACAGTGTCTTGCATACAGAGAGATACAAAGTCATAAAATATAAAATATCAGGATTTGCAGGCAGAAATGAGAGCAATGTGGACAAAAAGATACCCAGACAGTTCCAATAGTAGTACAACAATGGGTCTTAAAAAAGAATCGATAACAGTATTTTTATATGTTACCAATACATGTATCACTGTATGAATTGTTATTACTGGGCACACTGTTGGTGCTGCAAAGAGCACTTCGGGCTGACATCCAAGATTGAAACAATACTAATTTCATGAACTTTATTCATACTTTGATTTAGGAATGAACTACAATCCCATCATGGTATTAGAAACCCAAGAGACTTGGAGAAATTAAAAAAGCCAGATTTAGGAAAATTACAAATGAAAGCATTGTAGATTGATAACGCATTTGGCGCCTGCAGTGCATCTGCATGGTAAAAATACACCCTTTTCTTTCATTGTGGTTACATATCACTTGACACTCATAGGTGAATACTAGACTAAGTGCCTTGAAGGGCTATTTCAAGCCTAGCTAATAACCTGAGGTCAGAATCAAACCTTATATTTTGGTGCCTATCAGGTGAAGGCATTAATCATTATGCCAAACCCTCCACCAAAGTTAAACTCCTTTCAAAATGAAATGAATGATCAAACTAAGGATGTCTTTGGAAATCAGTACTGCCTTCAGTCACTACTCACACATGAGTCATGTAAAAATGATTCAAGATGTGGGAAATAGGAGGTCATATCTTACCTAACCTGTTACATCAAGACTTGCACTGAAGTACTGCAAATAACTTTTATTTGCTTAGAAGGGAAAAGTGCCTGCTTAATATTGAATATTTCATTTTCTGTAATCCTTTTTTTACAGTAATACACAAAAATGCATATTCACACCCACGCCTACACATGCACTCTTGAGAAATAAGAAGCTCAGGTTTAATGCTCACGTAATTATAAATCACAAAAACAATCTGCTTGTTTTTCCTAATCAGTCTTCCCTACATACAGCCAATAATGCCACTAAATCATGAGGCACTGGATGCTAATTTTTTTAGTATTACATTAAACCCTTACAGCTTTATATTTCCAGTACTTTAGACACAGCTGAAGACAGTTGTACTTAGTAAAGGTGATACAGTCTATTGTATTCACTCTAATGCCTTAACAGTGATAATCTGTCCTCTGTCAAGCACAGTAGGAAATATCCGCATGCTATGATCAGCCAAACTCTGTTTTATAGAACTGTGGTACAGGACATTTATTTATTTATTTTTTTTGAGTATGCCAGTTCCTTACCCTTTCACTGTATTTAAATCTTTAATAAGTGCTCTTAAACTAGCAGGCATGGCTGCATTTGTCTGGTAACATACTCCAGATTATGGTCCTGTGAAAAATAAATGTTAATTCATGGCTGAGCACTTCTTTCAGAGATGATAGTGTACGCTCTATCACTGCTTTCTTGTATAAAGGGATTTATTACCGTCTAGGGCTGTTAAGACAAATGAACAAACAGATATCTTTGGTTTTATGCATATAGGGTGATTTACTTCCTTAAAATTGGGGATTTATATTCCAGAGCGCATTTCTTTGATAACATATTCCTTGCTACATTAATATCAAAAACTGCATTTAATCTTGTGCCGCTGTATGTCATATTTGTTGGCTTGCTGTTTGTATTAAATAAAATTTAAAGTAATACTATAGACATGCTAAATGCACATTGAAATTAAAACCTGTTCATTGCATTGATCACTGCTGCAGTAGCCTTAGCTGTAAGGATTTTACAGTCTGCCCCGGATATAACAGCCAACCAGCTTCCAAAGCTTCAGGGAACCTTTCACATGCCCATACAGTCAGGGGAACATTTCATATGCCCAAACTGTCAGGGAACCTTTCACATTCCCATACAATCAGGGGAACCTTTCACATGACCATACTGACAGGGAACCTTTCACATGCCCATACAGTCAGGGGAACCTTTAACATGCCCAAACTGTCAGGGGAACCTTTCACATGACAATACTGACAGGGAACCTTTCACATGCCCATACAGTCAGAGGAACCTTTCACATGACCATACTGTCAGGGAACCTTTCACATGCCCATACAGTCAGGGAACCTTTCAAGTGTCAAAAAGTCAGGTAACCCTTACAGTCAGAGGAACCTTTCACATGACCATACTGTCAGGGAACCTTTCACATGCCCATACAGTCAGGGGAACCTTTCACATGCCCAAACTGTCAGGGGAACCTTTCACATGCCCAATATGTCAGGGGAATCTTTCACATGACCATACTGTCAGGGAACCTTTCACATGCCCATACAATCAGGGGAACCTTTCACATGCCCAAACTGTCAGGGGAACCTTTCACATGACCACACTGTCAGGGAACCTTTCAAGTGTCAAAAAGTCAGGTAACCCTTAACATTCCAGTACAGTCAGGCAGTTCAAGCTGTGCTGACTAAAAGACAAGTTTGGGCATCATTTCCTTCAGAGCTTTTCTGCTGCTCAGGAATATCCTCCTCTAGGGTGTTTGAGAATCAGCTTTTCACTTTGTGCTATTCCTTTGCTGAGCAGATAAACTCCCTTTGGGGAAAATCCTTCAATGGTCTAAATATTATTTGTGCTTTATCACTTTCTTTTTTTGGAAAGCTGAGTTTTGCATTCTAATGGACTGTCACAAGACTGAACTTTACATTTAAACAGAAGTATTCATTTTTCCTGTCAGTTTAAAAGTAGTACAAAGTAACTGACAATAGATAAAATTGGAAATGAGATTTTAAATTCCATTTTGGATAGAAATTTAGGATTTGTCCCCTCTGCTGTAGAGGTGCTCAAAAAGTCTAATAAAAGGGGTAAGCTGATCCAGCAGAAATCTGTACAATTTTTCAGCCCTCCTTTTCCAAAATTTCTAAGTTTTGGCAAAAAGCAGAGTGAGCAGTCTCGACAAAATGTAGGTAAACAGACATTTATGAAGGAATGGCAAGGGGGATCCACTATGAAGCCTTTAACCTACCAAAACCAAGGACAGTCCAAAAAGTCTGAATGACTGTTCAAGAGACCTTGGAATGCCCTCCCACCCTAGCCCCTTTTTTTTTCTAGAAATCCTGAATCTCCATTTTCCTCTTTGGTAATGGATGGTTTCATACAAATAGATTGTAAAGATCACTCATCAGGGGTACAGATAGCTGTGGGTGGAAATTCCTCCTTTTCAGGGGGTCATTCCTCTTCATCCAGATCAGACTCTTCTGTTTCCACCAGTTCTTCATCACATGCTGTCCTTATTCAAGGATGTTCTTAGTGCCAAAGAAAGAAAATGCTTGGATACCAGTTGTAGAGCTTTCTTTCTTAAACCTATATGTGATAGTGCCAAAATTCAAAATTATGTCTCTGTACAACCTGTCACCTTTTCTTTATCTTTCAAGTTTCCTGGTAACACTAGACATAAAAAATGCCTATCTTCACATCCCTATTCATCCAGATTGCAGATGTTTCTTAAACTTGCCTGTGTCTAAATCTGATTATCACTTGAAAGATGTCAACTACACATCTCAGTTGAAAGAGGTTTTCGTCCACAGGAAAAAATAGATAGATCCATATCTAAATATATTGCTAAGGCTTTCCATTCAGCCTTCAGTCACTGCGAGGGAATACCTCAGGATTTTGGGTCTCATGGTATCTATAATTCTGACAATACCCCTGGCAAAACTCCACATGAGAAAGATACAGTGGTATCTGAAGTCTATTTGGTCCAGCACCAATGCCCGTTGCCTTTTTAAATCCCACTGCTGAGGTTTGTTAGAAGAAAAATTGTTTCATGGAGACAACAGATATCCTTAAATCCAGGTCTTACCTTCTTCTCCCCTTTTCCAAAGTAGTCAGCCACATTAGATGCATCAAACTTTGCTTAGGGAGTAGTTGCATGGGGGATAAAAGTGTAGGGTGTGTGTGACACAAAGGATAGATGCAAGCATGTCAGTTTCAAAAGAGATACTTGCCTTGATCAAGGCACTCAGCTCACTGAATCATCTTTGGTCCTTGGGGACCTCTACACATTGTTACAGACTAGATGTATCACAGAAAAATAAAGGTGCCTTGACACACCGCAACATCAATCAATTTCAACTGATTATATGGATGATAGGATCTTATTTCCTTTTATGCACCAGATGGCCAACAGGTACTAATGGAGGCAGGAAAACCTGGTACTATTATTATCATATTTTAGTAAATGGAAAGCATTTTTAGTTGGTGCCAGAAGCATAACCAGTAGCCATTCAGGGCAAGTTGTTCTCTGGTTTTACTATTTTTGTGTGAGCCACTATCCTATTTCCTATTCATCTATCCAGGCTCATTTATCAGCCATTTCAGCATGTCTGCTCATGGATATTCTTCTTTCAGTGTACTCTCTGTCAAAATCTTTTTGAAAGGGATTTTTGCACGAGGCCTCCAAGTAAACCGGAGGAGCCTCCTCAGAGTCTTAATTTTGTGTTAGATTAGCTAATACTTGGCCATTTTGAACCAGCTAATCTGGCTGACTTGAGGTGCTTAACATGAAAAACAGTTTTACTGACTGTTTTGACCTCTGTAAGAAGAGTATCTGAGTGGCAAGCTGTTATGGAAAGTAAACTATTTCTCATTTTGTAAAGTGATAGGGATTCTTTGAGAACTAATCCTTCTTTTCTGCCTAAAGTGGGAATTAAGTTCACTTTAAGTCAAAGTTTGCATTCTCCTGAAAAGGAGGAATTCCCTTTCCTGAACCTAAAAATGAGAGAGAAAGGATACTTCATACTTTCGATGTCCTCAGACAACTCAGGTACTATCTTGACAGAACTAAATGTTTCATATCTTTGGATCAATTGTTTATTTCTTGTGAATGTAAGAAGAAGAGACAACTGTGTGAAAACAGAATGTTTCCAAATGGTTGTCTAAGTCTATTAACTTTTGCTACACTCACCATGACAAATCTATACCAGGCAGAGTCAAGGCCCACTCTGCCAGGGCCTTGGCTTCATCTATGGCTTTTTGGAAAGGGTCAGATTCTGGAGGTATTCTAGAAGCTGCTACTTGATCCTCTGTACATACTTTTACAAAGCACTATAAGCTTGATTCCTTCTCTATGTCTAGATCAGGCTTTGCTAGGACCATTGTCCAGGAGCTCCTAGACCCTTCACCTTCCACCTCCCAAATGTAGTTAGCGAAGGTAATTTACCCTTATAGCTAAAGCTACTGCAGCAGTGATCAATATGATTAACTTATTACAGTATTGTTAAGTTAAACTTACCATAACAGTAGATATTTGATTGATCACTGCTGCAGTAACTGTTCCCCCATGCTTTCTGTTGTGTTTTTTTTTTTTTATGCCATGGTGTGGATATTTATTTTTGCTGTTCCAAACATTGTCCTTTCAGAGCCCAGCCTCCCTCTTTCTCTCTGTTGTCAGGAAAGCCCTGAAGGGCTTAGCACCCAAATTTGTCTTTTAATCAGCTGAGCTCAAGCTGCCTGACAGTTTGGGTGCATGGAAGGTGCTTTGAATAAGCTTTGGGAGCTGACAAACTGTTATATCCTTGGCAGAAGATAACAAATATAGCTAAGGCTACTGCAGCAGTGATCATGCAAACAGTTTATTGTATTTTTGTTAACACAACAGATTCCAGACTTTATATCTTACTGTCAAAAATAAGTTAGAAAAACATTTTTATTGTGCTTTGGTGTACTATATACCCTACTGAAGCTAGAAAATCACTTATTGATTTAGATTTCACATTTGTAATGACTTTTTATGGTGACTGTTTCACTTAAGGCAGCTGATACAAACTGTTATATTATACTTTGACTGACAATGTTGTAGAATGCTACAGGATTTGATAAAGGGATGCCTGAGTGAGGTACTTTAGCCAAAGAGATTGTATATGTTACATGACACCTTTTCTTTCCTTTTGTTGCTATTATTTTACTTTGTTTTTTGTGATTTAATATGATTATTAGCACAAAAGTGCTTTTATCTAAATGTGCACATTACATTTCTCAGTCACATGAATGGCTGAGTACTTGGAAGTATTTTGTAATCATACTGATATGGTGTCCTCTTTATGCATATAACTATCTTGCATTATTATAAATGTAATATAGTACTAGGGTATGTATATTTCTTCCTATGTATGTGCAAAACTGTCAAGTTCTCACTATTATCAGTACACTACTCTATAAATTGAATATGTGTTTGGTTATCTTTATCATTAAATCAATTAACTTTATTATTATTACCTTTATATTTCTCTTCTTTGAACAAGGGCTTTATCTGAAAAGGGGCTGCGAACCAACCTACTTACCCATTAAACAAAAAAAGTAAATAAAAATAACTTGCCAAGTAAACTGTCTCCCACAGTGCAGTTCTTAATGGCTTAAGCATTAATTCTCTCAATGGGTACATGCGTTGCAAGCATACCACATGACTCCTTATGCTGTGTCGCTTTATCTTCAGTGAGGCTTCGTGTGTGTTACACAGATTGCTGCAAAACACTCATGAAAGAGTTGTATTTTCCTCCCATGTGTTTTCAGTCCTGTTTCTTGGAAGTCTGTGGCCCTGTTCTTCATCCTACACTTTCTCAATTTCTATGAAAATGAACATAAAAAGATGGCTGTGCCACAGACTGAATTGTTCTAACCTTCCCATTCACATTTTTAAATTGATTTTACAGGTTAGCTAAGAAAGGGGAAGGACATTCTCAGGTGAGTGTCAGGAGGGTGGAATCTAAAGGAGATGTTTTAAGCAGCAGAAGAAAAGAATCCAGATAGGTCAGGTAGGTGTAGGAGGAGCAGAGGAGACGGAAATTAAAGGTGAGCAAACAACCACCTCACCCTTTTTCTACAACAGATTGTCTACAGTGAACTAATAAGCTTGGGTTAACCCTACCCTTGGCTAGGTAAAAGCAAGACCTTGGAAGGAGAACTTTATGTAACTTACTTATGGGGGATGGAATCGTGCGGTAATCCCTACGTAACTGGGGATGGAGGAGTGTGGTGACACCTACTTATTGAGGATGAAGAAGTGTGGTGACCCGTACTTACTGGGGTTGGAGGAGTGTGGTGACACCTACTTACTGGGGATGAAGGAGTGTGGTAACACTTACTTTCTGTGAATGGAGAAGTGTACTCACATTTACTTATTGGGGATGGAGGAGTGTGGTGACACCTACTTATTGGAGATGAGGGAATGTGGTAACACCTACTTAATGGGGATGAGGGAGTGTGGTAACACCTACTTATTGGGGATGGAGGAGTGTGGTAACACTTACTTTCTGTGAATGGAGAAGTGTACTCACATTTACTTATTGGGGATGGAGGAGTGTGATGACACTACTTATTGGGGATGAAGGAGTGTGGTGGGAAAGTTCAAGTCCATGGCAACAGACCCTTTTTATTGATTAGACAGTTGGAGTGAGAATATAAAGCAATGTCAGGAGTTTCCAGTTGCACAGGGGGACAGTGATTGTCACTGCAAATTAGTTGTCCTCTGTGCAACTAGGTAGCAGTGAAATTTCAGTGATGTTTTTACAGGAAAAACTATCGCTCAAGGTGTCTGTGTCTATAAAGGGCACTGCCAAACTCTTAAGGGGAAACTAATAAGTAGATCCTGAAAATTTAAGAATGAAGTATTTAGGCAGATGTCCTGAAGTTAAAAGCAAATCAAGCAGTAATTACTAAAAGCAAAGAATTAGCTTGTCAAGAATGATGAAAGAGGAGAGCTGCATGAAGGCCTACTGCCTCACTACTACTAGTGCTGGTCTCACCACAGTTTCACTCTGCTTGGATACAATGCTCCTTTGTTTCTTTTCTCACCAGAAGCAAAATATTAGCACCTATCTATCTTAAGATGAGGAGCACAGTCTTGTCCCAGATGCTGCAAGGGGTGTGAGGCTTGTTATTGTCTTTTCCTAGTAGATGCCTTCAGTAGCAACCAGACCAAACAAGAAGTTCAAACACAGACACTCACTGCCCAACCAGAAACAGTCAGGAATCAGTGCACTCTGAACCTTCTCTCACCAGGAGCAAAATATAAGCTCAGATTCCAATCTGGCACCTATGAAGCAACTATTAAGTTTCCAGGATCATCTGTCTCCAGGAGATAATGCCCACATGCTCCTTCTCTCACCAGCAGACAACAGAAGCACTAGACCCAAGATGACTACTGGGAGGCAGAATGTGGCCTCTCCAATAATTGCTGGTCTTGCAGTAGATGTTGCAGATTTTAAAGGTAAGAAGGAGAAAAGGGTTTAATATCCTAAGCACTGTAGTGTGCACTAAGCAGCTAGATATGCAACAGGGGGTAACTTAAGTTGGACAGCCACTAATTTAAAAGAGCACAGAACTAAAATCAGACAGCAAATGCAGTTTTACTTCACAACAGTGATGGCAGCACAAAAATAGTAGGAGAAAGACTGGAATAACCTTATGGCCCCTGTACTATAAAAATAATGCCAGCAACTCTGCAGGAAAGATAGGCTGAATAATTTAAGGCCTTTAAAACAGAGAGCTTCAGGAATTTCACATTTGCAGTAGAAAGTTCTTCATCAGTGCATTTAATAGAATCATTTTGCTCAGTAACAAAAACAAAGTTGCCATTGTATGGCACTAATTATAATTTGTAGCTAATTGTATTTCATGGGGTCAAACAAAACATTAATAGAGAGGTTGAGGAACACTAAAATTTATCAAAGTATGTTAAATGGGATAAAAATGTGAAAGTTCCATAAAGTAAAGCAAATGTAATTTGTGTTTTCAGTGAGCATATGAGATCAGTTAGTGGGATGCATTGGCAATTATATTGTATAATGTTTATATAACTAGCACTACTAAAGGAAATATATATATCTCCTTCTGATGGCTTAAGGAATTGCAGGAGAGATGATAAACATCACTATCCTGTGAGAAAGAAAGTGGACTTGGCAAAGTTACAGGCAGAACTTGGCAAAGTTATATGTATAATTTAATTTAGATGTAGATTTAATGACTAAAGAGGAACACACAAAAAACAGTGCAAAGAGGACTCAAAGAACTTTTAACAGTTTATTTTAATTATTTATGACTTTATATATGTGCTAAAACAAAATAGTGATATGGGAATAGGGAGTAGCACAAGGAGCAGAAATTTGGAGATTATAATCATCCAGGTAAACAACAGCAGGACATGGCTTTGAAACCTGCAGACAGATAGGGAAACCTCCGCTCTGAAGTGACATTGTCAGGGCCAAGTCTCATAAAAGGAGGGCATCAGCAGTACAGGGATCACATTATGAAGACAAGTTTAGTACAGGGATCACATTAAGAAGACAGGTTTAGTGCAGGTATCACATTATGAGGACAAGTTTAGCACAGAGATCACATTAAAAAGACGAGTTTAGTGCAGGTATCAGATTATGAGGACAAGTTTAGTGCAGGTATCACATTATGAGGACAAGTTTAGTATAGGTATCACATTAAGAAGATAGGTTTAGTGCAGGTATCACATTATGAGGACAAGTTTAGTACAGGTATCACATTAAGGAGACGGGCTTAGTGCAGTGATCACATTATGAAAATTGGTTAACTGATCATAATATTATTGTATCCTTTGAAAAAGAGGAACCCAGTGGCCTTGATTCAAATTTTTAACAATCAGAAAAGCCCAGAGGGCAGGTTTTAGAAAATCAATACAGTGCTGCTTTCCATGAGTAAGCATGAGATAAAACTTGTATTGTTATATGAATGCAAAAAGGACTTTTACTGCAAAAATAAACAGAATTTAGCTGAAAGGAGGGACATCTCATCATTACTGGAAAACGAGTTATGGATTTGGGGGGAAGTCTTTCTTGAAGCGACTATAATCAAAAAGCTTTAAAAAATCCAAAAATATATAACAAATATCTTAGAAATTATTAGGGGAATTATTTATCCATCAAAGTGTTCTGAATAACAGTACAAAATGGTATTTAAGGGAACAAGATGCTCTTATCTTTTGGGATGCAATGTGCCCCACATCTAAATTTAGTACATTTTCCACTTACTTTACTTTTCTGATAAGCAACTTTCAAACTGCATATTTAAGAAGGAAAGGTAGAATAAATGTGCTGTCACCTTGTAGTATTCATCCTGCAGTATATTTTTGCATATTAGTAATAACATGTTACACTCTCCCCAGTAAGTGAAAGAATTTCCACATAAATCAAAGTGTAATGCTAAGTGAAAAAAAATTGGAGTTTTTCTGTACGAAAACATTGTAAAATAGTTCAATTATTTTTTTAATTATGCTTTCTCATTATACCTGTTCTGTAAAGTGGGTATATGCACCAAAATATTTGAAGTAGCATTTAATAATCTAAACAGACATTATAGCATTTGACAGTACTTTTGAAATGTTGCTATAATAAAATGGCGTATTTTCATATAAAATGTTTTCAGTATCACTCACACACATACAAAAAACAGTCATTCACAAGCACACTTACATATTTTTATGTCTATATATATATATATATGTATATATGAATATATATATATATATATATATATATATATATATGTGTATATAGATAGATAGATATATAGGTTTATATAGATGGATAGATATATAGGTTTACTACCAAAATAGTGAACAAAGATGGAAAACTTGAAAGATGGATGTTCGATTTTCCGTATTGCCGAACATCTCTTTTTTCAAAAGTTCATATCAGCAAATGCACAGTGCATTCACTGATTTGATCTCGAAGTGCTGTACAGAGATTGTGGTACAGTGCAGTTTGGGAAATGGATCCCTTTGCTTACTGTAGTGCGATCTCAGAGTTGGAATATATAGTTAACGGATGACGTGCGGGTGCAGCCCCCTCATGGGGGGGGGGTGCAGGGGGGGTGTGCCCCCCTGCAAAAACATGATGTCAGGTTTAGGAGTTTAATTTACCTGTGCTCCTATATGAACATTATGTGATCTGTTCGATGATAATGTCGAATTTGCTGAATGTTTTGAGTTTTGCTATTTCTTGTTGGTGTTCTGCATGGGATTTATTTTGTCCCGTGACATTTTGATACTAAACTATATATATATATATATATATATATATATATATATATATATATATATATATATATAGACACACACATATACATATATATATAGGATTCTGAGATTCTGAAAGAGGAGGAATGGAAGTGAATAGTGTATGCTAACACTGGTATCAACCACTGAACAGCTGTCTCAAAGAAGTCGAGTGGTATAGCAAAGGCAAGGCAAACACTTTAAATAACAGGTGGCTAAGCAGCACTGCAGGTCTTGCAGTTATTATGTAAGCACCTTACAAAAATATGGACTTAAAATGGTCATCCTATTAAACTTAGATCCACTTATGCAGATATATAGTGGTAATGTTTTAATGACATTTGTTACATTTGCTGCTGTATGATAACTGATTATAGAGTAAAAGTTACTAGCAATCAACAAAGGTAGATGCTGTTGCAAACAGTACAGTGTTATTTATATATTACACCTATAGAGTGTGTTTATCATTTATGGAACATGCTAACTATAAGGAGTGCACTGACTAGGGACTATCTGCTGCTTGATAAGTCATTACTTTCGCTAACTATACATGACAACATTTCATTTAAGAGCAATGTTAGAGCTGTTAAAACTTATCAACCAGCTACAATATAACCATAGTATACAGTATATGCACTTAATGGTGCAGAAGGATTCTGCTGTGTTACTTTAAGATGATGGCTGAGTAGTGACCACCTGCTGGTGAAACAGCTGAATATTAAACATTATTAAAGTTTCAAGTGTGAATGTTCATTAACAGATGGTGGTGAAAACAGGTGGCCATGTCCTTCTTAGAAGTATGGTGTTGTCAAAGAAGGCTACCTTCTCACACCACCTAATGGCACAGAGGGATGGAGACCTTACTGTGAGAAAAGGGACTGTAGTTTGATTAGCAGTACTGTTTCTTGGGGAGCCAGGCAGGGGGAGTGGAATGAAGTGGGGGTGTACCTCTCAGCTTTCATGGGGAATGAAAATGAGATCAAGGACAATAAAGGGTACACTGGACAGTGTTATTTATCTGGTGAAACACGAAGATCACCATTCATGCTTTGGGGAAGGGCGAAGGGCAGTTTTGCGGAATACCTCTTGACAGAAGTGTGTGTACATCCTTTGTGGACTGCTCATTATATGCTTCTCTCCTGGGCCTGAACCAGTGTGTGCAGTTAGGTTTAGGAAGAAAAGACAAAAGAACTGACCCTGATGGTTGTCTGAATGACTGCTGCTCCTGGTCAACCCTTGTAACAATGAAGGAGAACTACTGGGTCAACTTAATGGGGGGGAAGCTAGTTAATGGTGGGGGGTAAAAAATGATGCAGCAATAATGCACCAATGTATTAATACAACATAAAATGCATGTTTATTTCCATAATACTTTTTTGCTGACTATCACAGCTACTGAAAATGCCAAGACTCTCAGAGAACTTTGATGCAAAATTTTGCATTGCACAAAGGATGTAGTTGGAACATGGTAAAAGGTAACGTTATTGCATGAATGGAATATGTCAGACACTCGTGAAAATGCATGTTAATACAAACCACCAACAAGATAAAGGACTTTGGGACTGATAATATGGCCATGTAGCTAGATAAAGAATGGAAAATTATACTGAGGACATTGCACAGTTATTGGAACCTGTGATGAAATAATTATTCAGTAAACATCTTATTCAAATTGTGGCACAGAAAGTTGCAGAACAAGAAAAGAAACAAAGAGTAAAACAAGTACATTAACCCCCAATAACTTTTCAGTAAAACAAGTTGCAGAAATGTTTGCCACTATTATCAGAGTGCTAAGTTTGGTCACACTAATCATAATGCAGAGGGATTGTCCAAAGCTGCCAGAATTTTTAAAGAAAAGACTTCCAAACTGCTCATTCTAAAATGGACATAGCGAAGTCAATCAATGCCCTCTCATTCAAGACATGCAGCAAGTCCCTCTGAAGGTTTCTCATCCGCTATTTCACTTCCTGCCACTGAAGAACATTATGGTGGTTATTCACTTTTGACTGTCTCCTAGTTGCTTCATTCAGATAGCGTACTGACCATACTTTAAAGCTGGATGTATTCTGATAACCACACCTATTGCTGAATAACATACAGTTTTGTCCTGTATACCCATTGTGCAGGGTGTGATATACTGATGTCATCAGAATAGAATGATATGACTATATTGCTCATTGGTGGTATAAATAGTAATCAATGTGTATGAGGGATAGTGTACGTTACTCTAGAATTGTAACAACATATTTCACTTTTAACTTATCTCGTTTATCACAAATCAATACATTCAGCTGCTGTAGCATTGTATATTAACAGGCACCCATGAAAATAAACATATTTTTAACACTGCTATGTTTACCGGAAGTTGCACCATTGTCATTTAAAAGTTATCTTATACAGCCTCATGCAGTGACCATGTCTTGTTTTCACAACATCTGAAATTTGAGTGCTTTTATGCCCTTGAGCAAAGTAAAGATTAAACACTGATTATTGTGAGAAGAACATTAGATACCAATGGGAAAAGGTATTATATGGAGTAAGGAAAGGATTTTGAATAGATCCTGCAGTCAGAACTTCCAGGAAAGAATTTTAGACAAACCGCACTGATTCATTCTTCATGTCCTTCATAAATATACCATCTGCTTAAGTGATACAATTTTTAATGACCAGTTACTTATCTGATTACCATCCTAGTATCCTGTTAACAATACTTGTTCACTTTTAGTAGTTAAAAATAGCCTAGCAACTGACCCTGGGGAACTGAAGAAAATCAACATGTGTGTGTGTTTTCAGATATGGAATAGAAATTTGAATTTTATTAAAACTACTTAAAAATCTCGGTTAACATTTCTGATGTATGTTATGTTTTCTAGTTTGCATTAAAAAGAATAATTGGCTGTTGTTGTTTCTTTCCCTTTTGATCTCCAGCGACAAATCCTGTCAAAGGATTCCATTATTTACTTCTTAGTTATTTTTATCCCTTTGTCTCTTTTGTATATAAGGTGTTTGGTTTTTGCACATAGACTTACAGATTGATCACAGTGTGTCAGACCAAAACAAACTTACTTACAAAGCAAACAGTGCCTTGAATTCATAGCTGAAGGCTTATTAACAAGTCTTCTAAATGCAATAAGTAGGACACACTCAGACGCGTACAGAAGGTTTATAGGGCATCTATTGCTCAGACTTCTTAATAATATGCCAAGGGTAAAGTTTAAATGATAAATTTAGCACTCATCCACATGTTAAAGGAGTACATTAGTAATGATGACTATGTGCCTCTACCGCTAATATTCTCATTACCCTCCTATGTCAGATTGCCCCTGAAAAGGACATTGTAAGAAATATCAAAGTTGGAAGGATACCCCAATGTGTACACACACACACACACACACACACACACACACACACACACACACACACACACACACACACACACACACAGAGCAGGCATGCACTCTCATACAGACACATGCAGGCATTCACCCCCCACACACAAGCACGCATGCACACATAATGCAGACTCAAACACACATGCGTGCGCGCACACAGAAACATATGCACACACACATTAATTCTGAATTCTACAATCACATCCGGTGTCCCATTTTGGCTGGGGGGTCATGCACTAATCTTTGTTTCATTACTGACAGCTGGCAGGATGCATGGTGAATGCTTGACTGCTGTCATGTTGGTGAACGGTAATGAATTATAAGCATTCTTAGAGTATACAGCCTCGATACAGTTACTGCACTTGTCACCATGCGTTTTGTATTAGTGCTTACTGATCAGAACACAAGAAGATACCTTTTTGTCATTTATGCCATAAATGAATGCATGCATTGCAGGTACTTAATTTGACATATAGATTGTGACCTGGGTTGGGGGATGTGAATGCATAAGAAGAAGAATTGCTGTATCAACACTCGTAGCAATGTTAAATGACTTATCTTCAGGGAAAACAAATTTACTAGGACTCCTTTGACTCACTTTATGATACCTTTGCATCTTACAAAAAGATCCACCTGGAAACCACCTGAAAACCTGTATTCAGAGCATGTCAAACAGCACTCTGCTTATTGTTCTTTCTTTGCTTTACATGTATTGATGTCCATACTTATTTTAGATATATTGACCCTTCTGCAGAATTACTTCCTTCTGCCCCATTCTTGTTGTCATGTTTCTCTACTATTAGAGAAACTGTCATACACAGTTACCCTTCAGTGCCTCTCAAATTAGTAAAATCTCATCACATTCTCATGTGCATCGGTGCACATCCAGTCCTGCTATCCTTTACTGTTAAAGATGCATCAACAGTTACATATAGACACAAACAGGCATGAATGCGCGCGGACGCACACACCACACACACACACACACACACACACACACACACACACACACACACACACTCCTAATACGTATAGTTCTCTCACTGATGCTTTAAACCATGCAGTATGTTGCTTACTCTTTGACCCCCCCCCCAATTTAGCATTATCCTTCCTATCTCTTTGAGACATATGAATTATAACTTGTCCTTTTCTTCTATGCACAATATTTTCAACTTTGACCTAAGGTTACACAAGAACCAATTAAGCTGTTATATCTGGACTGATTATTTCTTTAGTACTGTTGCTAAATGTGGGAGGTAATCACAATGGAATAAAATGTAGGTTAATGAAATCTGAAATATCTGTTTATATTCTATGTCAGGGTCCACAGCTAATTTACTTCCATTCTTGCTTTCTTGTAAAATATATCCTATCAGAGGTAGTCAGTCTGGACCATTAAAATATAGTTCACTAACTTCTTTTAGAAAAAAACATGTTTAAAATTTTGCTGTTAAGGAACTAATATTAATACTCAGTTTGGGGAAAATCTATTTGTGTATCTAGACCATGGCTTTCTTTTCTTTTCAGAAAAACTCCAGGGACAGAGCTGAAAAAGCTAAAGCAAATAAAAATGGAACAGTCTCAAAATACAAAGAGAGAGAGAGAGAGAGAGAGAGAGGTTACTGCAAGAAAAGTCAGGGGAGTAAAAGTCTACTATTCTACTTTTGATTCTGAACCTAGATTGTGTCATTATTAAGAAAAGGGGGTAAATTGTTTATTGCCATCTCAAACAATGGCTGTTTTCACCATATAGTCAGGAATTGATAAACAAGTTATGCTTTATACCAGTGCAAAAAAATCCATATTAAGAAATTATTTTGAATTTATTTTAGATTTTTACCAAAGCAAAATTTATTTTGCTGGAGAGGTTATTATTCTTTCTCTGTTGTATTTAGAAAAATCAACAAATTCATTTTTTCGGAATATTCAAGAGATAATCTTATGCTCTGTAGTCTGTTAGGGTTTATCAACAAATGTAGTGGTAACATTTGTCAGCATTTTCTCATTGTTATTTTATTTTTTGTTAAATCTAAACATGATGTATTCTGCAGAAACAAAAAGACATTGTCAGATTAGCTCAGCATGCTTTGTTTTTCCCATTTGTAGTTACCATGAGATTGTCACTGTAAACTGGGATTTGATATCGCTTTTATTTGCAATACCCTGCTGAAAGTTTTATTATTCTGTTATAACTGGCTGTATCTCCCAAGATGCCACCATAAGACACAAGTATAGATATAAATTCAAAAAAAGTCTGCCTAGTAGAATTTGGTACTTATGTATCATCGTAACCACATTTAGAAGTCGTCCTAACTGGTAAAGTCATACCGAAACTACTTGATGTTACAGTGAAATGGGATGTGTAAACTCCAAATTACTTTTTTATCCCATTGCTTCTGAAACAGGACCAGGAGTAATGGAAAAATTTGTCTTCCTTGGCTACCGTCGTTTAGCACCGTGTTTGAATGGAAACATTTGTTAAGGCATACAGTAGTAGCTTGACACTCACAGCAGCTATTCAGGCTTCTGATTAAGGTGCTTCTTCACATGTGCATTTCTAACCACTTTTGTTTTGCTCTGACTTCATGGAGGGGCGAAGTAAGGCATGCAATCAGTGACTGTTTTGGATGTGCAGTCATGTGTTCTTTTTAAGTTGTGTGCTGTCATGTGTAGTTGTGCAATCGGTAATTTTTTGGACGTGCTGTGTTGTGTTGTTTTTACATTGTATTTGGTTATGAATAGCACTGTGAACCTGTGTAACACGTTTTGGCTCAGCACAGAGTATGCCTTTGAATGGTTTGTATTTAGCTGGTGATCGCTTTCCTTAAATGAGTATTCAGTAACACTAAACACAATAATTATATTGCACTGTGGAAGAATCAGTGCTTCTTGAAGTACTAACCACTTCATTACTTATTCTTCCCTGTTCGTTTCATTTTGCATGAAGTTACAGCGATAAATTATGCTACCAAGGAAGAGGAATTTGTCCATTATTGTAGTTCCTCTTTCAGAAACAAGGTGATGCAAAGCTGTTTGCGACACCACACCCCTTTTTACTTCACTATAAAGTCAGTTGTCGATAACATCAGGAACTGCACAGGGTTACAAATGTGGTTGCGATAATACGTAAGTACCTAGAATTTTAAGTTAAAAAGCATGTGTAATTAATTGGTTACTGGAAATAATCATCAAAAGCTAGATACTGCCCTTCGTTATGCAACCCTTGATCATGAAACAGCCATGATTTTACATTATACTTGACTTATTAAAGAAAATAACTACATTCTGTGAATATACCTACTTCCAGCTTGCTTGGCATCTGGTTAAGTTGCTATGCTACTACACACCCTGATGACATATATGAGTGGGATGCTGACACTGTAATTGGCAGATTACGGCAATTTTTAGTAAGAAAGTTACACTAACATACAAAACTAGCAATGAAATGAGTTTAACTGGCACATGTTCACATTACATCATTTGAAAGTGTTGTCATGACTACTAGTGCAGGTACCGTTAGTTGTGATATTACTGCCTAATGAAGTGAGAAAATTATACAGCATTGCAACAAGATGCCAGACTCCAGTGAAATGTGCTTTTGTGTCCAGTGTTGTACTTTATTTTAAATGTTAGATGAAGCAAAGGACAAAGGCTGCTAGTCAGTCATCATCCTCTGTTAAAAAAGAAAAGGCAGTATTAGAGACCACTCAATGACATCAGCACAACATGCAGGAGGCTGGGATTGCCTTATGCATGCCTGGATAGGCAGGTGTGTTGTGTGATGTGTCTGATATATAAAAATAAGATTTACGAAAATATATCATTTTGATAACTTTACTGAATATTGGATGTCACTATATCAATTAGGTGCGATGCAATAAAGAAACAGGATTGTTTTACCTGTTTCTGCTTTGCACACAATCTTTATATACATTAAATAACAGAAAAATAGAAAAGACCTTGGTTAACCTATGAAATATATTCCATACTGCAAAACACACCCGTACTAAAAGTGGTAGAATAATAATTAAAGAAATCCGAATGGAGTAGACAAGGCAAGATTATGAGAAATAATAAAATTTTCACTAATTATGTTAGAAATCGAAAGGAAAATTTCAAAACTGTAGTTGCCTAGAGTTCAGTAACTGTCTCTTGTAAACATATCTGTTTAACAGGATATGACATTTATTATATGCTAAAGGCAGGCAATATGCATTTCTGCAGTAATGTCATGTAAAGACTTTTTAAGGAACAGAAGTTTGCCATTACTGGTTTATTTTCTGAAGATGCATATTCATAATAGAAAGAGAAAGAACTCTTAACTTATTGTGTTTGGTTTGTGACTCAGATGGATTTTTTTTATTATTCTTATTTCTGATTAACTTTTTGAAATTGGGTCAGTTGCATTATTAGTTTCAAGCAGGCAGCTTATACAGCATACACTGATTAAAAAAAACACATACCATTAGGTTACTAAATTTTTAAAATATTGTTATTGTGGGCATTAGGGTTTCTTTGAAAACATTCCCTTGTGGCCCACTTGCCATATATCAACTTCATAGGTTAATAGGTTTGGTTGTCATGTCTACAGCCTATTTGTCATCAGGAAGCTGGAAGGGTATAACCACATGTTATATTTCCACTTTCTTTATGGAAAATTTAATTTCAAAGGAAGTTAATAAACTACTTATTTCACCTTAGTGAGACTTGGGAAACATTCTGTAATGCATTTGTCACTTTTTTAAATTTCCAGTATTTACCTTTTAGCATCAAGTTCCAGAGTCTGCTGCTTTCTGTGTCACTGGTACTTTCCAGGCATAAATGTACAAATAAAAACAAATATAGTTTGCTGAGCAGGCATATTTGTCAGTGAACTCCTATCTGAGTGTGGGTGGGATAGGATTTTTTATGTAGAAGTGGGATAGGCTAGGAGGGGATGGGAAGTGGCAATGCTATTGGGCAGTTTTGGGCAGTGAGGTCAGGGTTATGAAGTAAGGCAGGCAGTAGATGTGATGAAGGTGTATATGGTCAGTATGAGGGCTATCAGCCTCTTTGGCACTGATTTTGAGTTCTTATAATGCATCCTTGGTCAGTGTCCATAGAGACCATTAGAAGGGTTGGTTCAAGTATTTAGATGAGCAAGTAAATACCAGAAAGATTAGTGATTAGGTAGGTAAGTTATTCTTTCAGTGAAAGTAGATGGGTATACATGTCTTATAATATATATATATATATATATATATATATATATATATATATATATATATATATACAGTAAAGAATTAAATTTTTAATATGGATATAGATTTACATATAAGACTGTTGGCAGGGGTTATCTAACTTTCTGCTGCCTGAGACAAGGTTCTGAAATGTCCTAGAAATACTGTTATGGCATCCCTTAGTTGGGGTGATCTGCCAGCCAAAGGCTGGGTAGTTGTTTCCTCCACACTCTGTACAAATTTGGCCTGGGCCTCAATTAAGCAACATATAGTTTGAAGTAGTTTCAGGGCTAGGCAGCCCATTGTTACATTAAATGCATTTCTGAGGTGTCTCACAAAGTTTTGGCTATGAGTGGTTCATTTGCAACCCATAATTGTGAAACAGAACCAACTCATTTATAAAGCATTCCCAGTTAGGGCCTTAATCACATAACAACCTGTTTCGAACCACATGTTTTGTAAATGCAACACCTAGATTTTCCTTTTAAATAGTGTCATGGTTTGGAGATGTTTGCTGAAATAATTATGACATTGGTAACCTTTTGAGATCAGTGCTGACACTAGGGGGCTTGTGGGCAGTCCAGTATGGAATGCTTTCCTCGGACTTCAGCTTAGGATTGCAGCTGATGAAAGAAAATTCAAGGGAGGCCTGTGAGGGTCAGTGAGCCTTATATGATTCAGGTAGTCATTGGGAGTTTTATGGAACAGGGGTAGTGAAGCTAGTCAGGAGGCAGCCATTTGCTCTATAACTGGCAGCTGGACGGGCCTTTGTTGGGAAACTTTAGAGGGGAGGATTTTGCTTGATTAGGACAAGCATCAGGTTGCCAAATATAGTGCAGAGCAACATTGGTCTTGACAAAGTTGGGATTCTCGAGTTGGACAGCAGTGCTTTATTACATGATTTCTGTCTGTGCAGAGAGAGCCATGATAAAGCTAAGAATAGGCCAAGTTTTTGCAGTGTAAGTGTGGAGGTGAAGAAATGCTATAGCTGGCAATTACCAGGAAGGGCCAGTCAAGGTGTTAAGCAGTGCCTCCACCAGCAATTTTAATGGTAGGTGTATTGTAGTACAGTGCTCAAGGAGTGTCCTGCTGTGCAGAGATGGGACAGCATCTTAATAGTAATGATGCCCATTGGACTGTTGTATAGGTTCATAGGTTCATAGGTAGGTACTAGGCTATTGGCCCTAAGGCCTATATAAGCCTAGCCAAACAGTACCATGGCTTTTGTCACCCAAGAAAATTATTTTCCTGTGCCCCTGCCAAGCAGAGCCACAGAAGTGATCCCCAGGGTGAATTTCTTATCTCCCATCTAATCATCAAGATTTTTCTTGAAGAGTGCTAATGAGGAGCTTTGTTTGATATAGCTAGGTAGTTTGTTTCAGAGTATGGGAAGTTTCTGAGACAGGAATCTATCCCTCCAGCATGTTCTGTTTATTGTGGTGACAAGGTTTAGGTCCCTAGAGCGTGTAGCTTGGAGGGATTGGAATTTCTTTATGTGGAGCATGTCCAACAGCTCTGAGTTTGACATAGCTTTGTATGTTAGGCAGATATCACCTCTGAGCAGGCGATATGCGACAGTGGAAAGCTGGAGTTTTTTGAGATGGTCTGCATAGGGCATCTGTTTGAGGCCAGTAATCCTCTTTGTGAGGTATTTCTGTGGCCTTTCCAGTTGTTGTAGATGTCTTTTGAGGTACATACCAAAAGGGACATTGTACTCTATAATGGGTCTAGTGAGTGATAAGTAGAGTGGAACAATGACCTCTTTTTTCTGGATGAGAAACCTTTTGTGATGAGGTGTGTCACATAGAAGGATTTCCTGACTACTGTGACGATGTGATTATTAAAGGAGAGACTACTGTCCACCTGTGTCCCAAGGTCTCTTATCACACTTTCAGTGTTAAGTAGACTACTGCCTATGTGGTAGTTCATGGGTACAGAGTTTTTATCAAAAGGGATGACAATATACTTTTTGGCATTGAGCTTGAGGCCATGGCTTTGACACCAGGCATCTGTCTCAGTGTGGCCCTTTTGTAGGATGTCCACATCGTTAGGAGATTTGATTATGGCTCCTAGTTTGCAGTCATCTACAAACTTTGTTAGCCAAAGACCTTCCGTGTTAGCCTGTACTTCAGAGAAGTAGATACCAAACAGGAGAGGACCTAGGACTGAACCCTGTGGTACTCCACTTGTTACTGGTCTGAAGTTGGATTTAGAGTCTGCTACTTTCACAGTGTAGGTTCGGTCAGTGAGCCAGTTGGCAACCCATCTTGTGATATAGGGATTTATACCTAGTTTAGTGAGTTTGTCTATAATTCTAGAGTGGGGGATGGTGTTGAAAGCCTCGGCGAGATCTAGATAGGTTGTGTGTACCACCTTACCCTCATCTACAACTTTGGTGACCGCTTCAAAGAAGTCTATCAGGTTTATGAGACATGATCTGCCTTTTACAAACCCGAACTGGGTAGGGTCCAGAGTTTGGAGATTACCAATGTCATTGTTTATAAGTTCCTTGATGATACGCTCCATAGCCTTGCAGACCAGGATCGTCAGGCTAATGGGGCGGTAGTTCCTGGGGTCCTTGGTGGCCCCCCTTTGTGGAGTGGGATAACCATTGCTGTGCACCATTCAGTGGGCACAAAGCCTGAAGTGAGGCTATGATTGAACATGGTACTTAGGTGGGGTGCCAGTTCGTTCTGTAGTTCATGTAAAATGCAGCCTGGGATGTTGTCAGGTCCCATGGATGCTGTGTTCTTGGCTTTGGAGAGTGTGTTTTTTACCTGTGCAGCCATGATTACAGGTACTTTGCACTCTTCTGGTATAGAGATAGGCCCTTTAGGGGATGAGAGAGGGGTAAAGTTAGCACTGAACCTATCTGCCAGGATGTTGGCAATATCAGTTGGTTCTGTATATTGCATAGCTTGAGAATGAAAGTATGATAAAGTTGGCTGTGGTACAATTTGGTTGTTGGACAGGTTGGCTAGATGAATGACTTGGTTAAAAGTTAGTTTACAGTTGGTGAGGATATTTTTCTGTAATAACTTAGGATTAATTTGTATGCAAGAGAGCATGGATTTTGGAAGTGGGAGCATTTGAGTTGCAGTTTATGGTGGTTATTTCATAGCTTTGGAACCACAGCTCTGGAGGCAGTGTTATGGCTGGTGTTGGTAAGGCAGGTTGGGAACATTGACTGTTTGCAGTGGGTTGGATGGTGCAGTAACCAGGAGTGATGGTGAGTGGATAAATTTGTAGTGCAGTGGTAGAGGTGATGGTTTATCTGTGAAAGAATTTCCAGTTGGTAGGTCAAGGATTATTAGGATAGTAACTGGATAATCAGTATACTCGGGGGAGGGAGATGACACATTTTGAATGCTCACGGTGCAGTTAACCTTGAGTGCCATGGCTAGGGCACTAGGCATGATTTCCAGTAAGTACTAGCATACTTTTGGAAGGAATGAAGGTTATTGAAGGGTCCAGGTGGTCTCACAGAATTTAACAGGTTAATCATGTGAACAATTACCATGGTAGTGTTAACCTTTTAGGTAAGACTTGTTGGTGGTGATCTTCAATATGGGCATCATATGTGGATTTTCTCAGGTTCTGGGTCCTTGGTGAATCATGGGAGGGAGTTTTATATATTTCTGAGGTATTGATCTTGGCTCAAATGGGTTTTAGGAAAAGCAGCATTAAGATATGCCTAGTAAACATGGGGCATCTCAGTAAAAATATACAATTGTTGTGAATGGATGAATTTGTTTTGCAGAAGTGTGTTGGCTTGCTGGTCATTTGGTGGACAGGTTTAGGCAGATCTTGTAGCACAGAATATTGGGTGAAGAGTGTTGCATTTACACGAGGTGTGTAGCCTAGCTGACAAAGTTTGCAGAAGGAATTAATCAAGGTCATATAGTGGGCAAGCAAGGGGCTGTATATGGTCGTCAATGTTAAAAGGGCATGGGACGGTTGGGTCAGCAGTTAGCAGTAGGATTAGTTGCTGTAGTTCTCTCTTACAAAAGGAAAGATCAGCCAGGCTGTGGGCATTGCAATGAGGGTTCATTACTGGGTCTTGATTCATGGGCCTGAACATGTGTTGGAAGAGCACTGAAGCATACATGGGAGTTAGTTAGAGAGCATGTGGCTTAAGGTATGAAGGCAGGTGGTACATCTAACTTGCTAGTGTTATAGTTAGGAAGGCAAGCTATTATGGATCACATTGAAAATGTCAGATTTTTTAGGGGTAATGAGAGTTTGAATGGATTATTTGGAAATTTGCATCTAGTCTAAGGCCATTGAGAATGGTTAGCAGTTGTGAAGCACAGATCTGTGAGTGGCATTAATTAGATTTGGCCTGGTGGGTGGAGGAAATCAATTCCCTTCTGTGGATGAAGGGAAGTTCTTCCTTTCTTCTTGATTTAAAGGTGGGAGTGAGCAATGGGTTAAGGTGCTCCTTGGGTATTTGTGGTTGGTATTAGTGACTGGTGTGTTATAGTATGGGGATTATACTGAGGTGATCAATGGGTTAAGGTGCTCCTTGGGTGTTTCTGGTTGGTATTAGTGACTGGTGTGTTACAGTATGGGGATTATACTGAGGTGAGCAATGGGTTAAGGCGCTCCTTGGATGTTTCTGGTTGGTATTAGTGACGGGTGTGTTATAGTATGGGGATTATACTGAGGTGAGCAATGGGTTAAGGTGCTCCTTGGATGTTTCTGGTTGGTATTAGTGACGGGTGTGTTATAATATGGGGATTATACTGAGGTGAGCAATGGGTTAAGGTGCTCCTTGGGTGTTTCCGGTTGGTATTAGTGACTGGTGTGTTATAGTATGGGGATTATACTGAGGTGCTCCTTGGGTGTTTCTGGTTGGTATTACTGACCGGTGTGTTATAGTATTGGGATTATACTGAGGTGATCAATGGGTTAAGGTGCTCCTTGGGTGTTTCTGGTTGGTATTACTGACTGGTGTGTTATAGTATGGGGATTATACTGAGGTGAGCAATGGGTTAAGGTGCTCCTTGGGTGTTTCTGGTTGGTATTACTGACTGGTGTGTTATAGTATGGTGATTATACTGAGGTGAGCAATGGGTTAAGGTGCTCCTTGGTTGTTTCCGGTTGGTATTAGTGACCGGTGTGTTATAGTATGGGGATTATACTGAGGTGCTCCTTGGGTGTTTCTGACTGGTATTAGTGACTGGTGTGTTATAGTATTGGGATTATACTGAGGTGATCAATGGGTTAAGGTGCTCCTTGGGTGTTTCTGGTTGGTATTAGTGACTGGTGTGTTATAGTATGGGGATTATACTGAGGTGAGCAATGGGTTAAGGTGCTCCTTGGATGTTTCTGGTTGGTATTAGTGACGGGTGTGTTATAATATGGGGATTATACTGAGGTGAGCAATGGGTTAAGGTGCTCCTTGGGTGTTTCTGGTTGGTATTAGTGACCGGTGTGTTATAGTATGGGAATTATACTGAGGTGCTCCTTGGGTGTTTCTGATTGGTATTAGTGACCGGTGTGTTATAGTATTGGGATTATACTGAGGTGATCAATGGGTTAAGGTGCTCCTTGGGTGTTTCTGATTGGTATCAGTGACTGGTGTGTTATAGTATGGGGATTATACTGAGATGCATAATGGGTTACACTCTTCCCAGTGGTTTCTGGTTGATATTATTGAACACAGTTTAATGCTGCTAGGTTATGATATATTTGTTGTATGAGGTGAGCGGCTGCCAAGACAAGCTATTACCTGTAATGGAGGCGAGCGGCTGCCAGGACAAGCTATTATCAGTAATGGTGGTGAGCAGTATCTAATACTGCCAGGTCCAACTATTATTTGTTGTCTTCAAAATCAGAAAATATTGAAGGCTGTTGACTTTGTTATGATATAGAAATATTTATATGTCTATGTTGAGGTGACAATTTGACTATAAGCAGGGGTTCACATACAACTCAGGCACTTACAGACCAGGAAGAGGTTATTTCTGAGTAACACATTTAAAACAGACTATAATGACACTTCCTCAGTCCTTTGTAAATAGGTCAGATTTAGATCTCTTTGAATAATATAGTAGGGAATTATTGTACCCTATCAAGATCTTTGAGGTGGCTTGTTCAAAGGCAGCAAAATGCATCAGTGTATTCAGTAATGAGTTGGATCAATGAGATATAAGGTACTGCAGTGGTCTGCCTGAAGTAAGTGAACATGTTATTTAAATTACAAGGGCTGCAGAATATGTTTTTCTGACTATTGTAGTTGGTCAGTATTTAAATTGTTGAGTACTGCAGCCACTCATTCTTTAATGAAAATGTCATTTATTTGTTTATTTGTTTTGAAATTCTCATTAACCTGCTTGTACTTGGTTGTCCAGATTGAAGGACATAACCACTGCTGATTTCAGCTCCGTCCTTTGGTTCCAAAGCTCCACCCTAAACCTGGGGCCATTGTAATGGAGATGTGCACCAATGTGACCTTTTGTCAGGTAATTTCTTTCTCTCCTGACGGAATTGGTCCCTTATAGCAGACAGGAGAAATAGACACGTGAGAAGGCCATTTTTTATTGATTAAATAATAACAAGATATTTCTTAGTAAGTGTTCCTTATATCACCACATATTAGACATGGATATTATTACTGAAAATCAGTCTATTAAATGTGACTGGATGCCTAAGTTTGAAGGTTATGAAACTTATCACTGCAGCACATCCAATATTAACAGTGTTGGACATTAGCTTATGGGTTTAGCTACACAACCTATTTGTGAAAGGCCTAATATCAGAAGGTCTGTTTATGTTGGGTTTAGGCATACACACACACACACACACACACACACACATATATATATATATATATATATATATATATATATATATATATATATATATGACGCCAAAGACTGATAATACATAATTAGAAGGCATAATACACCTCATCAAGTCTATAAGCACTGTCATAGCAGGGGGGCATTGACCTCATTGGTTTGGTTTACAATTCCAGTTACTTGAAAAGATGTTTAGAATATATGTATAAAAGAATAGTCTGTGTCAGATTACAAGAGTAATAACTAGGTTGGAAATTGCATTCAATTATGAATTTCTCTCACTGTACAGATAGAATGATTTAAAGTCTTACCATCTACTACTGGTCACAACCATGCAATATTTTTTTCTTCAATAGTGTTACCTATATCAGGTCTAGTTAAATACAAGACTCATGTAAGATGCTATAAGAAAATACATTATTTGAAGGCCAATGACTTTTTGATGAATGTTTTGCAAAATTTTACGTTTGTAGACATTAATGTGTACAAAATATGGGACCTACTAAAAATAGAATTGCTAGGCTCAGCACAACAATAACGTGATTTATTGATGGATAAGCATTTTCTTTCTAAAGGTAATATAGTTTTCAAAACAAGAAAAGATTAAGCAAAATCAGAAATAAACTGTGGAAGAAAAGGATCACAAGAAAGCAAGAGGCAAAGATAATATCTCTAACAAAACTCAATAAATTGCTTTGTGAAAATCTTCTAACACCCCTGTTGCTGATATTTAAAGTACCCTAGGAAGCTGTTCAGATACCTCAATATTGGAAATTAGCCATGGTAAAACCTGTATATATATGTGTATATGTATATATATGGATTTACTTTGATCCATTGAAAAAACACTTAATCGAAACTCATTTACCCATTCCCAGTTCAGCAAAACTTAACTTTAACTAAAGCACGGACTGCCGACATCCTTTCCCTGAGAAAGGAACCACTTGGCCGTAATCTGCTTTGATCACCAGATAAACAGTATAATGACTAAAAGGAAGCTATGGCTTGCATTAGAAAAATATATTAAATCAAGTTGGCTTAATGTCATCAAAATACTCTACATGAATCTTAGACCTAAAATTTAATCTTTGAGCCACCTTTGGTCTGCTTTTAAAAAGTCACAAAATATAACTATAGAACATCCAGAGGAAATGTAACCAAGGATTGGTGTAATGGAGATGGTGAGCTAAGAAATAAGACCATTGAATCTGAGGTTATTTTCTATAAACTGCAAACTTATAATGATCTGATCTTAGATTACAAAGTGACACATAACCCTTTCTTATAGGAGAGTTCCGGTTTAAAGACAAAGGGAAAGCAATGCTCACATGAAATTTTTGATGTCTTTCAGTAAAAGTGACATTACAATTAACTTGATTTAGAAAGTGTTTCTAGGAAATGAAATAACCTACCTGTTGAAATCAGAAACTGCACTGCTATCACCACTTTTAAACAGGTATAACTTTGTATGAATTAACATTTAATGTTTTTATCTATTATGTTATATATTCCGCGGTGGTACAGCGGTAGCATTGTTACCTCACAGCAAGAGGTTCTCCCGTTCAATTCTCGGCTTGGCTTGAGAGTGCCTTCTGTGTGGAGTCTGCATGTCCTCCCTGTGGTTGGGTAGCGTTCAAAAGACATGCGTGCGTAAATGGGCGTGCCTTCATTGAAGGTTGGTGTCAAGCTGGCACCTCGGCATTTCGTAAAAAATCTACTGCCAATTATTAGTGGACCGGAGTTCCACTGTGGCGACTCCTTACTGTGAAAAAGCCGAAAGACAAAAAAACAAACATGTTATATAGAACAGTATTGAATGCTTTTGCTAGGTCAAGATAATCTGTGACTGTGCTATAATCCCTTCATCAACTGTTACTGTTACCTCTTCAAGAAATGCTGTAAGATTTAAAAGGCAAGCTCTCTTCTTAAACCTATAGTATTTATGTATAACTTAACTAGGTCCTCAGGGTAATTATGGGTAAGTTATATTATGACTGTCTCTGCCATACTGCTTAAACCCACTTTATGAATTGGTAACATTGAAGCCTGTCACCATAGCTGTGGGATGTATCCGTATGTAACATTTTATTTAACATGACTGATATAGGTTAGTAAAGTTTTCCCTGATTCTATATGAGGAATGACCAGCTATTTACCTGAGATTCTTTTTTTTGTTTAACTAGCAGCAACACTTTTCATGCCTGAAGTTTAATAAACAAGACCTCTGCTTGTTTCCACCACTGTAAATTATGTTTTTGCTAGTTATGAAGTTTGAGTTTTATTTCTGTGCTCACACATCCCTCTGTCCTCTGGCTGGGTGATCACTTAATTTTTTATTAAATGCATGCAGTACTCACATTTTATACTTCTCTTTTAATATTTTGATGTCATTTTTGAATACCTTATCATCCTTTTAAACTTTGAAACTAAGTTGTCTCCCTAGTTAAATATGGACACACGCACATGTGAACATGGACACTTACACACATACATGCACACTTACACACATACATGCACACTCTCTCATAAACATGCACACTCATACCCATACGCACACACACACACACATTCTGGGAACTCATCAGTTTACCTTAAATAGATGAATTTGCAGACATACACACAGACAAGGAGCGTAACACGAATGAGCTATTAATATTAATATTAGGCTGAAAATTACTTTTAAATGATTATCCTTGCAACTTGGTCTGAAAATATGGTTTACAATGTTTCAGTTCTTATGCGGGTATTTTTTTCTTGAAATAAAGTTTTCTGAACAAATTAAGATAGTGATTCGTTTTTTATAACTACCATTACTTGCCATAAGAAAGACAGATTTGTTTTCAGATTAAAAACATCTGTCTATTTATATATATCATTTTGGAGTTTTAAAGATGAGATAGAGGCAATTACACTTAACTATGTATTCATAGTTGTAGTGTTAGAGGCATACAGTCATACAGCCTGCAGAGGTAAACAATATGTCTGATTAGTTAAGCACACCACTTATTGCATTTATTTCACAGCTGCTGAAAGAATATAATACTTCAGTCATAAAAGGTTAGAGCAATAAATGGTTCTCATATCATGATGAGGACAGCTTGCTTTTCCGAAGGTGCATTGACGTGCACTGAAATAAAGTACCCATTCAGGAATTATAATTGATTTCCAGAGGGCAGCAGTCATATTTTATAGACTAAAGGGACAAGATACAGAAAGTCGACTCCAATACGATGAAGCAGCAGCGCAGCAGATACTTGACATCTTTATGTTTACATCAGTTTCTTCAAATGTTAAGGCACTAAATGTCTAAAAAGAAATAGAGAATGTGGCATGCTGAGGCCTTTCTTGTGTGCGACCACATGTAGACTCTAAAGTATGAAGTCGATATGCTCACACCAAAAAGTACATATGGCGGTTGTGTGACTGATCAGTGTGTGACCTCAGATTTCAGCCCTGTGGACAGATAAAGGAGGCATTGTTCCTGGATGGAACCGCGGTGGTTTGAGCTAGTAGTGTGACATTGATTGGTCAATAATAAATAGCTGTGATGCCATGTTTTATTTGCACAAATACAGTTTTATTTGAGCAAATACATTCATGCCATTCTACATTTTATACAAGACAAAACAGTATATATGCCCAATATGTCTTCATTTTCATTTTATGATATCTGCAGACAATTGAGTTCAGTTTACTGAAAGTAAGGTTAAGGCTTTATAAAATTATTTATAGCTACAAGACTACTTGAAATTTTAGGACTGTAAACCATTTGTCTTCAGGAACTGAGCAGAAATTTGATAAATTGTCCTTGAAAATGTGAGCAGCATACGTTTTATCATTTCTGTCAGGATGCTAACAGACGGCACAAAAATGGTGGATATGTTACAAACTCCATTAGGTCTTTAGTATACAAAGACAAGCAAGTGACATACAACATCTAACAGTAGTATCCTGTATTTCTCTAAAATGGTCTAGAATAATGCTACATTCCTTTTTAATATGGAAAATAAATGCATTGTACTTATGCTCAACTTGCATATGGCTTTATATAGATATACAGTAGTTAGCTTTATAGCTGTAGTAGCATGCCACTGATCAAATTTTATAGCAAACAAACTCTAATATTAAAAAAAAATCACTTTGCTACTCTTAGTCTTTAGTGGCACTCTAGTGGAAATGCATGAAGTGTCCTCAATTCTGGATACACATCTACTCTCTCTTCCATAGCCACACAGTCTGATGGGGGAACTAGTGGTTTTAGATATTACATCATTACAGATGCCCTTTTGTGGTAGTTATGATTGCTTCTGTTGTTGAAGACACTTATGACTGATTTACCTTTTTGATTTTGAATTCATGCATGCTTCTTGTATATATCAATATTATAGCAGTATTTCGTGTTGCAGCATTTTATTTGGGGGGGCTTAAGTGGATTTGTGTTCAATAGATGCCTTATAGTCCTTGTATGTAAGCTGCCATCTTGTCCATACAACACAGGGTTCCCTGGTTATGCAATCGACCACAACTTCCCATCCCTGATCTTTTCGCTTTCCTACTGTCTCTTTTATGCAAATGAGAATGTTTCCTTGCACATCTGATCTAATCTGATTGTTTACTTGAATATCTCTTCTAATAGCGTTTTTTCTTTTCTTTTTGCTTTTGTCTGTTGATTCCTGTCCAGAGTTTCTGAATGTTTGCCTTGATTCTCTGTTTAATGTCATAATTTAATCTTTAAATTTGTTGTGCAAAGTTAATAAGAGTCGGTGATTCTGCAGTGGTGTATTCCTAGAGTCCATATGTGTGAGAAGATTATCCCAATCCCCTGGTTCCATGGCTAGAGGGATGGAGCCCTTAGTAGGAGTAACATATGACCTCAGACAACTAGTGACTTGAGCACTGGGGGTGACAGAGAGAGAGAGAGGGATGGGGAGTACTAGCATTACTGGTTTGCTCACAGTCACAGGACAAAGTGCTGGTAAAACTGCCCTTTTGGGGAATGATGTTGCATGCAATGATGTGAGAGATGGCACTAGCACTTAAACCATACCAGAAACCCTACCTGGCATACAGGGCTATTGTATGTGATGCTGCATGCACAGAACAGCCGAGGAGTTGATGGTTTACACACGAACAAAATCAGAAGGATAAAAGACAATATCTGTAACTATTGCTAGTACACTTTTTCATCAGACCCTTTTCTACCTCTATTATTTTTTCCACCAGTCCATTCTTCTCTGGTTAACATGGATTTGCAGTTATGCATTTATATGCAACTTTACTCGCATCTTTCAAATTCTCGGCTCTTCAACTATGGTCCGTTTTTTGACATATCATCAGATTTGCCTTGCCCTGAAAGCATAGAATTCAGGGCACATTTTACACTGATACTTGCAGTGCCTATCATTTAATCACCTTGGGGTACTTCGAATAATAATCAGTGTGTAGCAAATGTGCATCAAATGTGCAGCTTCTTTAAAATGAAGCAAGTCTGGACCCACAGTAAGTTCATGGATTTGCATTCAGTTGAATGCTTTCATGGTATTATACTGTTTAATGTAAACCACTTTTCATATAATAATGTTGTGGTATGAATTGCAGGCATGATGTTTCCCCAGAAGGTGTACTGCTTATATTCACATTCCTGAAGAGTACACTATAGCTCTTGGTTTCTTGCACTCCACTATTCCAAGATGAGACTCCTGTATTCTGCCAACTAAGAAGTGACCCATATATACTGCAAAACACTGGTTTTCTTAATTGATTATATACAAAGAATGCCAACTTTTAACATTAACCTTGGACAAATTCTTTCATGAATGAAAAGGAAGGATGGATTTCTTTTGTGATTCATGCTTTTTCTCTGACCAACCTCTTGTCATGACTTATTTCAGTAATTTCATTTCTATTCCAGTGACAGTACATTATTTTTAATTATTTTTTATTTTATTATTTCATTTGAAAATTGCATATAGAGTCAGAGTGCAGAAACAAAAAAAAAGCTAAGAATGCATTGACAGGAAGGGATGAGGATGACAGAAAATAAAGGAGGCAAAATTAAGCTGAGGGAAGTCAGTGTAGATGTCATCTTCAGAGAAGAAGGGCTGTAAGACCTGAAATAATTGTAAGTGGTCACTTATTGTTGCATTCTTGCTAGAGTTCTGTTATTTTAGTTTCGGGTCCTCTGAGAGGACAACAAGGATCTGGGAAGTATTGTAAAGAAATTATACTTTCCACTAATTCTAATGGAAGTACATCAATAAGTTTTATACTGTATGTATATTTTTGCTTTTAGTGTTTTAACTTTTGATTATTTTTGCTATTTTAAAAAAGTGTCTGTCTATTGTTAATATCTGACTGTTAATTTGTGGAACTTTTCTCCCTGGGCCTCCACTGAAAATGGGTTCCTGACCCAGTGGACTTTTCGGTCAACAAATGTCAGTAAATAAATAAATAAAAATAAATAAGTACTGAAAACAGTTCTGTATTGTACAGATTATATATCAAGAACTGACTATCACCATATTTATTGCAATGTCTACATTTGCTATCTTGGATAATGTTAGCACAAGTTACTGATCATGGGTTATTGTACATGCTTGGGAAGACATCTACAGTGAGTAGGGCACAACTGAATGGTATGACATCCTGGAAAAGGTTTAAGGGCAGCATGTTTTCTTTGGGCAGCTTATTGTAGGTGAAATGCCTACCGAGTGACAGTGATGACCCCCCCTCCAGTGAGGTATGTACGAGGCATGCAGCAGGGTAGTTGTTGGATTCTAACTTGACCAGGAAAGAATGGTTGAGGTGTTTGTACAGGTCAACACTATATGACTGCTTTGGTAGGAAAATGACATTACTCAGACCTCTTAGTTTTGTTACTCAATGCTCAGAAATGTTTGGCATGGTACAAGACATCTAGGAGCTGATTTTGCCTTTTGACAGCAGGTCTTGATGCACTATTTGGATTCAAGCATGTGTTCAGATATTTGTTTGAGATAACTATTTCCTGAAATTAAAATAAGCAGAACTGACTGTAAGTTGTGCCTTGTTACCCCTGTAGTCATGGAGGATCATTCACTGAAAACTGCTGTCCTTTAAGTCTAAGTTTATTATAGTGTTCACTTTCTAAGTACTTTACAACAGAAATTGAGCTTTGCAATATGATCAGTGAGTAACATATCAATATTGTAAAATAATGACATGCTGTGGCAGCATACTGCCAATTCAAATAAGTAACAAAATTATAATCAATGGAAAATAAATGATAAATGGCATATCAGAATACTCACTAGAACAAAAGAAAAGATATACAAAACAAGTTGAAAAAGAACTATTGGCATGTCCATAATGCAGAAATAAAACATATGCAAAATGGATAATAAAGTTCTAGCGGTTCACCAAATATATCAGTTCTACCAATAATCATTTTAATTGTCCCAAAACACCAAAATAGTTAAACATCCAAAATAACATAGAGTATTCAAGTTATAATAACCAAATTTCAAAGCAATATGCAATAAGCATTTTCAAAAAGATCAGAATGTAATATGATGGCAACTAATGCAGGGAATTGTCTGAGCTCAGATCCAATGGAGATCACTGAAATAATAAACAAAATAGTACAGGAGAGGTACATCTTTAGAAAGCAAGTTAAAGCATCTTTCCTTATCAACTAATCTCCTAATTTGTCCTCACTTTTTTATAATAGCCAAGACCCCACCAAGATTCCATCAGGTGCTACACTGTCTCCAGTCTCAATGGAAATAAAATCCAACCCAGTATTTAATCCTCTGTGTTGGACAAAGATGGTACAGCCAAAAGCTGTGAAACAAAAACCCAGATCAATTCCTTCATTCCATCTATAAGGAAATACCAAATAAAAGGCACCCAAGCAACAAAGACTGCAAACAAAGAAACATTTATTTCCAACGAAGCAGCCAAGAAATTATGATAATATTAAAAACAAACCAGCTTGTCAGAAGCTGTGGCAGTATAAGCAGATGTAGTTAAGAAACAACTTGCCCTTTGCAGGCACATGTCATCATCCTGGATATTTAGCAGAGCATTTAATGTAGAACTCAAGGTCTGTTACAGGAATGAGAGAGAGGGGCCAGTAACTGTTCATCATTCCAGAGTGACCATTATTCCATAGAGGTAGCACAGTATTTGGAACTGTCAGCAAAACACAGTTCAAATTTGATGACCTAAAGTCAGCAACAGCACTTCTTTGACATATATCATCAATCAAAGCACCTGCTATGTGACAGAATGCATGGATGGTGCATAGCAGGTGGTTGTTTCCTCCATTTGCTCTATTAGTAAAGGATAGATTTTCAGTAATATGCAATGGCTAAAGTGGTTAGTTTCATGCAAAACTTGAGAATATCATTTACTGAAGGTGTTGCTCTAATGATTATGGCAGTGCTTCAGGAGAACCATTAGAATGATCATATTTTGGTCAAGAAAGTAGTTAAGGAAAGTGTAATGACCTCACACCTGGATAATGGTGATAACCTAGCTGCTTTGATAAAAAGGCAAGTTAAAAGAGATCTGAGATTTCTGGATAGTAAGTTGGGCACCTGCTCTAAATGTTGGGAGCTGTGTGGTGAATTATAGTGACTTGGTGAAGGATCAACACGATATATTGCAATCACTAAAGCAGTCTGCCCAGGAAATTCATAGTAAAACTGTCGGAGAGCTATGAATCTATTGTGTACACTGAGCACCAGCTGATAAGTTTGGAAGACAAAGCAAGATGGAGGAGTTGGTGCATGAGCTCTGTGCCAGAAGACAAAGGATCAGATTATTTGCGATGTATTAATTCCAAGATGGTGTTAAGGAATAGTTTTGTAAACTTGACATTTGGTATTAAGAAGGCATCTAAAATGCTGTTGACCTTTTTGTGTCTACTGCTAATTTAATGTTAGAAATTCATTGATAAATGCTAATGTTATGAAACTTGTGTAGATTCAATAAAACAGATTATCTGTCCTCTAACTGGATTTATTAGTTGGAAAAAAAAATAAACATTTCGGTGATTGTCTATACCCTTGAGGATTTGATTAAGGTAATTGTCCAGGTATTATTATGTATTTATTTACTGCAAAATAATGTCAGAATGTCAGGTAAGTATCAATTGTCTTATATAAGCACTATTCTGAGTAAGGGTTCAAGTAGATCTGCATATTGAAATAGTATAATTTTTCTGCTTACCACTGTTCAAATGCTGTAACCAAATGACAAAAAATAACAACATTGAGAAATATGCATATATCTGCACTGTTTAGTATATGTTAACCTTAAACAGCTGGTAAATAATGTTATTGAATGAAGATAGAACACTATTTAAAATTCAAGCAGGTATATAAATTGAGTAAATTGTTTGCCAATCATTCTTTTCAAAGGATGATCGGCTTGGGGTTTTGTATCCTAGTACAATGCATACTGTGGGATAGGTTTATTTAATGAGAACTCGTTAAGCTAGTGTTTCATAAGTTGAGAACTGACTGACCTCAGGTATCCTACATTAGAGCTACTACATGTTTTGATATGTATGGATATTGTTGTGAGATTGTAGATGGGATTAATGTATTTTGTAGTATCCAACAATTGAGTAACTCCTGATATTATAATATATAGGAGTAAGGGAGATTATATAAACTGTTATGGTCTAGTCAGTCTTGGATATTCTCCTTAATAGTAACATGAAACTTGTGGATAGCATCTCAGCTAAAATCCTTGCAAAATGAATAAAGCAGATGAAGAAGAGGAAGAAGCTCATGGCTTCCTTTTGGAGAGACAGAATGGTTTTACAGACATGATGTTGTAAAGATTAACATTATAATGTGATGCCTTACTTTGGAGTACTCTCATATACATATATAAGTATGTGTGGTACTGAATGCTGGAGAGGAGTGGACTTGAGAAATATTTTTTCCTAAAAACAAACAAAATAAAAATAAATAATTAGAAAATAAAAATAATTTTGCTTTAATGCTTGCATTTTCCTGATATCTCTTTTGGTGTATTGATTTGCACTTTTGACGTTGACAGGATATTTCTACCACCCAAGAAGGAAAGCATTAGATGATATTATGGCGCTGGTAACATCGGTATTTTAGTTTTCTGAGGAGTTAGCTGGACTGAGTTTAGTCTCTTGATATGAATTTCCTCTCTTCCCTCTTTTTTTTGGGTTTCTTTATATCTTACTAAAAGGGTGCTTTTTGGTTAGTAATCTACTGGTGTATATGTCAATCTGCAGGCTTGTAGGGTCTAGTTGAAGCATTATATGAACTAATGAAGGTATAAGGATTATTTTTTGTATCTATGAGTACATGGTGTTATTGTTAAGATTATATCACTGACTATCCGGTGGTACAGATGCTCTGAAAAAAGTTATTTTTACTTGGGTAAGATTTGCTAAGACTGGAAGAGGGAGGGAGCACAAAGCATGTTTTTTTTTCAGCATAAGTTTTATAATACAACAGAACAGGAATGTGTACTAACTGCTGATAGAGGGCATCAAAATACACCTAGAAAGATGAGGAAGTCAGTATTAAACTGTAGAAAGTTGAGTGATTAGGGTGATGTCTTCAGTGACTACTGACTGTGGATATATTTGTGATAATAGGTTCATAGATTAGTACTAAGCTAACTGCCCTTGCGAGCCATTTTAAGGCTAGCCAATTATCCCTTGTGAGACTCAAACCCTGCACCTTATGTTTGTAAAGCAAAGACATTAACCATTAGGCCACCCTCCCAACCCTGGGGTGGTTATATATGAGTAATAGTAAGGGTGTGATTTTCCTAAGTGTACATAGAGGGTATTTAATAGAGGATCATATCAGATTATGAATATATCTTTAATTAAGGATAAATTTTGGAGTGAGAGAATGAGGTGATGTCAAGAAGAATGTCTAGAGAGAGGAACAAGCTGCAAGTAGAAATATGTTCTCTGGCAGAATCTACTGTCTCTTTATAGATAGTTTGGGTGATTTAGACATGTATGTATTAAAAGGCTTCACTAAGTGAAAGTATCTCTTACATCAGTAAATTAGAGCAGGCACCCATTACCTGACAAATATAATTGCTTACTGTTCCACTTTTTTGAGATAATTGTAAGCCATAAATGAAGTAAGAACAATCAAAAGATGTCTTGTCTGTGATATAATTATTCTTGATGACTCTTTAATGATTATACTATCAGTAAAGTTATTTAAAACAAACTTCTTACAGCAGTATATTGGAGCAGTCTGATTGGAACTCCCATCTGTTATGAGAAATTAGTATAGTTAGTATGAAAAAGGAGCAAAGCAGTGGTGCAGCAGTTAACGTTGTCACCTCACTTCAAGAAGTTCTCTGGTTCGATTCTTGGATGGGGTGCCTTCTGTGCTAAGTCTGCACATCCTCCCTGCATTCAGGTAGGTGTCCTCAAGGTACTCTAATTTCCTCCCACATCCCAAAGACATGCATCTGGAGCATTTCTCACTGGGCATCCACTGAAAACAGGCTGTGTCCTAGTTGGACTTTCCCAGTCAACAAATGTTAAATGAATAAATAAAAATTCTTGTATCACTCACACCATTTTGTGCCTTATTTTTTGCTTGGCTGATTGTGAAAAGTGTTTAGGATTGGAACTATTCAGAGTTTCAGTGTTTTCTGCTTTCACATATTTCTACAGGAGATGGCTAAACAGGTACAACTGAGAAACATCCAGCTTGACGAAGTGATCAAGTATCCAACTTTCATTGATTAAGCTGTTTATAAAGCAATGGGTGTGTGCTTACATACAGTTCTTTATAATGGACAAACAGATTACCAGGCAGTGCCCCCAGAATGTTCTTTGTATCTCCTTCTGCAGTCAGTATTAAGTTATTGACTTTGTTTCTCCAGTGGCAAAGTGTATTAAAAATTTAGATTTGACAGGTGGTACAATGGATGGTCAATACATTCTCTTACATTTTTGTTAATGTGTTTAAGACAGATAAACCGATGTATAATGCAGCTTTTACTAGGTTATGATCAGTATGCATAGAGGTCACTTTTTGGGAATGGATATCTGGACTGGAATCACAGTCAGTCTTAAGTTCACTCATGATAAATCATTTAGTTACAATGTGAGGGGTAACTCAAGATACTACATGTTTTGCAAGATGGTCTGAGCCTTCGGAAGCTGATGTAAGTGCAGGCTTCTTTGATGGTTTTCCTAGTAGTGAGTTACAAACAGACTACAGTAGATTCACAGCCTTTATATGATGAAGGCTGTTAGGCATCCAAGGAGTAGCTGATAAAACACCAGCTGACTCGTTATGTATAACACTGCATTCATTCTATCATTTGTTAATTTCAGGTTTAGATGGTAAGTTTCATCTACAAAACACCTTATATTACTCTTGCAAATTCAAGTTGCAATGTTTGTTTCCAAACTTTGTGCTGATATTCCACAGGGTTAAAAAAAATTCAATTAGATGGCCATGCAGTATCCTAAAGGAATGTACAGCTGTGTGAAAGTGCACTAAACAGAAGACAAATTTCTCTTGAATTGCCACTTGTGATTGTTTGCCCGAGTCACACTTCTAGAGTTCTTGTGCATTTGTAAGTCCATTTTAAAAAATCAGTGCAGTCAAGCCAAGTAAGTGCTGCACTTAGGACGGCTCCGTGTTTTCATCTATTATTGATGTAGGTGTCAAGCGGGATTCGTTTTTCTGCTTGTTGATTCCTTCACTGTGGATAATGAAATGTCACTTGAGCTGCTGCATTAAGAGAAACATCAATATGGAGAAGACGTCTGTCCTTCATTTTATTATGGAGAAGACGTCTGTCCGTCATTTTATTATGGAGAAGATGTCTGTCCTTCATTTAATTCTTCTTTCCCTACCTCAGGCCTGCATGACTGGGTTTGGTTTCACAGAGTTATGCAACAACAACTGAAATTAAAATGAAGAAAAAGAAGTCTAACCACTGCAAGAAAATCATTTGGAACTGATTTCATTACAGTTGCTGTACAAAGCATACTGTACCATCCATGATACATAAACTAACCAGCAGCAGATGTATGAAAGGAGAAATTAATTATCTAATTTCAGCAAATGTGTTGCATTTCATCTTCTTAGGTCCTTTCCTGCTGCATGTGTTTTTTAAAGAGATGTTTGCACTTACTGACAGCTTTAGCACATAAAATACTGGGCTATAATGGTTTGCATTATGATTTTTATATAGAATTATAGAGAGGCAAATTAAAATATAGTAACTACTTGGTAAACACATGGCACTTATGCTGTAAAAGATCTGGGCTGTATGCTGGATGTGAATATGTAAGTGAGCACCTCTGAATATGAGAAACAAAATAATCATGCATCTCTGTATCTATGTATCACTTTCCTTATTTTATCATTTATCTTCCTCGTAGAATGCTTTAAATCTCTGCCATTCTGTGCAGTTAATGCATAGGCACTATCCATTAGTAAATCAGGGATTTCATTACCATCCAGTTTCATACTGCAGTGCAACAAACATCATCTCTTCCCAATGACTAGTTATACTTGTGGTTTATTCTGCTATACTAATTCTGACATACATTAAAATATCAGTCACTGGCTTGTCAAAATATATTCATTCAGAATAAAAGAAAACATCTCAGAGAAGACTGAATTTAAAGAAATGATTCCATATGCTAAGCTCAATATTTTTTGAAATTCAGATTTTTAAATTCTGGTCTTTGTTCCACTATATTCAAAATATTCAAAGTTGTTTGTGACCATAATTAGCAAACAGGATTAAGATAAATGGCTAAGAGCCATTAAGAACTTGCCTTTTGGAGTCTGGGGGTTGATTCGCTTACTATCTACATGTCTACTGTGTAACTCTGATCAAGTACTCTGGGGAAATTAGGCTAGGCCCCTCAGTGTTCTGCTGTAGTACATGTCTAGCAAATGCCTATGAACTGATATCTGTTAAAAACATCCCATCTTATTCAAAAACTCAATTATACACATTTGCATGCCATTTACAGTACAAACTTGCCATTAGCCAAAGATCACAGAAAAAATAAAAGTACAATATATTTTATATAGTCAGTGCAATGGAGACTTTTCACTTACTGTTCTAAATAAACTGGATTCTGAATGCAGTTATTCCAAAAGCTATAAGAAAAAAAAGGATGAACAAACATATACCATGTCATTTTCTAAGCTGATAAATACTGTCCAGAACGGGCATGATTGGGAAATAATTGAGCTTCCAGAGCTGTGAAAGTCCTCATCCAGTATTACTAGGCCATACAGTTTCACCGGGCCTTGTTAATGCTCTTCTGGTATGTGTTCTATCTTCCTTCTCATTTAGCACTGTGGCAGGTTCTACATCATGATATTTGATTTGCCATAATAGAGTCATTAAAACTATACCATTTTAACAATTTCAGTTGAAGAAATGACACATTTCTCTTCTTAATGGGTCATGAGGTTAACCTGCTATGATGTAAATCATACATGATGATGTAAAGATTTTGATATTGTAGTGCGCTTGCTTCAGTCTGCTTAAACTTCATGGCATGCAATGAAATAGAGTGAGAGAGTGCCTGCTCCCTCAGAGTGATGCTCATCTGATGATTTCTTGATGTTTTACATTTCATCACTTGTTGTCCACTGAGCTGAGTCAATAACCACACAGTATTGTTTTTGAGACTCTTTATTAACAATGTCACTGACAACCACAGTAAATTCACATGTAACATATCAAGCATAACCATTAACAACTAATCCAGTTAGCGTGACCAAACCTTTTCTGGCTAACCTCTACAAGACTGGGTGGGTAGCCCAAGCTACCCTGGACCAGGTGACAAAACCTTTTAATTCTGCCATTCCAACCCAAATACCCCTTGATATGGACACTGGTCAAACTGAGGCTGACTGACTAATCTGCTGAGTGGGGCTGCGCTGCTCACTTAAATTTCAAGATAGTAGCCACCAAACATATTCTAGCACATAAATTTCTAATTAGTTAAAGAATTACTTGAAAAAATCCGATGAGCCATAGGCTCACCACCATAATTCGTACTCGCAGACAATGGGACTTATGGGTAAGTCGCCCTTATAAAATGAGCATGCCAATAATACACATGATGATGAATGAACTTGTATTAGTGAGTAAACTGATTGCCTCTGCTTCTTGCTTGGCAAGGTTTAGGCATCTCTTGACTTTTCATGTGGATGAATATTAATAGTTTCTAGCCAAGTATTTCTTTACTATATAAGAATAACAATGGTGAGTATATGAATAGAATTATGCTTTGTTACTCTTTGTAATATAAACAGTGATTGAAACACTGAAGAACAGCTTCTGAGTAGTTATTAGTGCGTATGTAACAGTGAATGACTTTAATTTTTTCCTACTCATGATCATAATCTATCTGAAATATGTTTCAGATAGATTATGATCATGAGTAGGAAAAAATTAAAGTCATTCACTGTTACATACGCACTAATAACTACTCAGAAGCTGTTCTTCAGTGTTTTACTTATCTTTCCTCTCTGTTTATCTGGCAGTGTATTTAGAACTTTTATTTCCTCAGCCATCCCTTGTTGGCTTGCTTACTGCATTTTCCCTATATTTTCAAGGTTTTTCTTTACATTTAGTATGAAACTTCTCTCATGAGTGACCACTTGACTTCATTTTCAGTCTGTTAGTTATAAATCGGATACAATGTGGGCCCATGTTATCATATAGTGCTGTACCTCTGCACATTGGTATGAAGTATCCCTAGATGCTTTGTGACCTCTGACCCATCACCTTTGGCTCAGAAGGCACTGTGCCTCTGTAGAGATTAGGTGCAGATTGCATGTCACAACTTATCCTTCTTGTTACTCATGAATGGCCCTGTCATGCCTCTTCATTAAGCTGAAGACTCACTTTCCCAAACATGGCCCTCCACTTTGGAATGTGCTTTCTGCCTCTCCTAGAAATATCAGGTTTCATCTTATAGGCCCTTAAACATCAGACTCTATCTGCTGAAGGTAAATATTAAGAATTGATTCTTACACAGTGGCTGCTGAATGACTCAGACAAACCTGTTCAGCCAGCTTTGTCTGCCCAATAATGCACTCTATGACATTAGAGATTCTGAGTGATTGACTGTCAAACCTCGTGAGCATTTCCTGCTCAGTTCTATCAGTATTTGTGTTTAGTACTTGCCCTGCACCTGAGCTGTGGCTGAAAAAGTGTTCTTGTCCTGGCCCTTATCCATTTATTAAACAAATGCTTAGGGTCTGGCATTGTTTTTCTTTTTCAGTTTCCCAGTTAATTGGGGTTTTATTTAATTGGCTGAAGTATCATTAATTTGTCGTGTTCATAACCTGATTTCATTATACAGCAACACGAAACAAGGAGAAACACTATAGCTAACAAATAATCTGATTAGAGAAGAGACCACATAGCTCAAATACCTGTCAGTGCAGCATTACATATGTAATGACTCATTAACCTTAACGTAACATGGAACAATCTGAATAGAGAATGCTGTACAGTACAGAATGAGAAATTTACTATTTTACTCACTGTAGTGTGATCTAGAGTTGGTATATTTATGTAGCAGGGGGTGTGGGGGGTGGAAGGGGACTTGTCCACCTTCAAAAACATAAAAGAAGACTTGTTTGCTAGTTAAATTGTTTTTAATTCCCCACCCTGCCCCCATTCCCTCCCGCCCCCAGTGGTCCCACCTTTATTACACTCACAAACCCCTCCCATCTTTCCAGTAGCCAACCACAGCGCTAACCCAACACTACCTCCTCCATCTTCCCACTACTATCACACCTCCTCAACTAACATGTACAAGCATACCTTACCTATGCTCACTGCATGCACTCTCCTTGCATATCTTACATCCTACCAAAGCTCCATCATTCCCCCACTCAACCACTACCACTGTACTACTACTCACACCACCACTCATGTCTCACCCTCACTCAGCTCCCCTCCCACCAACTCAAGAACCATCCCTATGCACCCCCCACATATTCTACCTATATTACTCAAACATAAAGCATCCCTACAACTTAACATAGTAACCCTCCCACCATACCTATTACCCAAAGAGCACAATCATAAAGTTTCCCTTATAAACAAACATATTCAAAAACTGAGAAAACTAATAACCTCTTGCATATCAAAACTAGCCCTAAGTGGAGATATCCACCCCAACCCTGGCCCTACCATCTCCAACCCCAATCCTCATAATCAGACTAGAAACCACAACTTCTCCCATAATACAGCCAATAGAAAGCCAAATGACTTCCTTCTACTAAGCCTAAATATTAGAAGTATATCCAACAAAGTCCATTAACTCCATGCCACAATAGACTTGTACTCCCCTGATATAATCATCCTGACAGAAACCTGTTTAAAACCTCACATTACCATTGAGCAAATACTCCCTACAGGTTATGGCATACTAAGAGTAGACCTGCTAAACAAGAAAGGAGGCGATGTAGCTATAATATTTAAACAGGATCTAAACATCCAGATCTTAAAATCATCAGATCCACAAATAGGCAATGAAGAAATAATATATACTAACCTCAAAATAAACCAAAACAAAACCATCAACATAATTGGATGCTACTTCCCACCTGGCCAAAACATCCCTCCACTAGAAAACCTCCTCAGCTGGTCTACCCACCATCTCCCCCAAGAAACTATAATTTTAGGTGATTTCAATATTGACTGGCAATCCTGTTCTGGCAACCATCCAACAAATCATGTAAACCTTCATGGCTTCACCCAACTAGTCCAGTCGCCAACCAGGATAAATAAAAACTCCAGCAAGCACACTACCCTGGATTGGATACTAGTCAGTAAGAGCCCCCAGTCATATATAACAGGCTGCTTATCAGATAGCCTCAGTGATCACTCCCCAACATTCCTACTGAAAAAATACCTATACCAAGCTAAACCTGTCATCTACCGTCAAATACGTAAAAAAATAAACTTTAACCCACTCACATTCATCTCATCCCTCAAAGAATGTAACTGGCATCATCTAAAGTTTCTCAGTCTTGATGAGGCAGTTGAAATTTTTAATACTACCTTCCTGAGCATCCTTAATAACCATGCCCCCATAAGACTTTCCAGAATCAAAGCACAACCCTCCCCATGGCTACAGAAAACCACTCAGTCAGAAATGAAAAACAGGGATAAAGCCTGGGAGCACTGGCGCAAAACCAAAACTCCCTCAACTAGACAGAAATTCCTAGAACTACGCAATAGAGTCAAAAAGCTAATAAAACAGGACAAATTCCAATACTACCAGTCTGCCCTAGACTCCTCCAAACACAGCCCCAAACAATTCTGGTCCTACATAAACTCCATCCTCCACCCAGGTAAAGTCAATAACCCTCCTCCTAACATCCTTCACTCCTCAGAAAATATTGCTACCTCATTCAACACACACTTCACACAAACCATACTATCACTAGCTAAACAACACAACCTCTCCAAAATACTAGAGAGATGCATACACTCTCAGGTCTCAGACTACCTCCTTACTAACAACCTACTTTCCAATACTCAGCATGGTTTCCGACCAATCCATATCACCGCCACAGCATAAAAACAATGGCTATCTCTCCTCTGCTACTTTCCTAGACCTATCTAAAGAATTTGACATGGTCCCACACAAACAACTTATCTCTGTCCTCAATAACCTATCCTTCTCACAATCAGTCACCAATTGGTTTCAGAGTTACCTGTCTGACATCCAACAATCCGTTGTATGGCAGAATGACATATCTCCCCAACTCCTGTCTCCATAGGGGTTCCCCAAGGATCCATCCTTGGACCCCTACTCTTCTCTGTTTTCACCAATAATCTAGCCTCTGCCACCAAATACGGCACACTCATACAATACACAGATGACTCGACCATCATCTGCTCAGCCCAGTCCCTACCCAAACTGCAAAAAGTCACACAGGAAGCCTTTTCCTCTGTTGAAACTTCCAACCCACCAAACATACTGAAAACAGCTCTCACTTTAACATCACAGCAAAAGACAACACCACTATATACCCAACTGAACACACCAAATCGCTAGGAGTGGAAATAGACAATAAACTAAAATTTGACATTCACATATCCATGACCATAAAAAAGTCCACAAAAACCTAGGAGCGTTATACAGAAATAAGCAACTTCTCACCAAAGCAGCAAAGATTTCAATAGCAAATTCCCACCTTATCTCCACCCTACTTTATGCCTCTCCAATATATACCAACCTAAGGAAATGCGATCTAAACAAGCTAGAGAACTGCTACAACAAAATCGCCAAATTCGCCACAAGGGCATCCTACCATAGTCACCACTGTCTCTCACTTGCTGAACTGGGCTGGCTTGAACTCCCTCACCTCCTTCAATGGTATCAACTCTCACTCGCCCACAAACTAGTAAACCATCCACTAAATGTCCCATCCCTCCAGAATCTACTCCAACCCTATCACACCACCAGATCACTAAGATCCAGCAAAAAAATCACTTGCAGATCACTAAAGCCAATAACTCTACTGGTGAAGCACTATTCTCTTGCACCATAGCCAAATTATGGAACTCCCTCCCACCCACAATTACCTCCATACCATCATGCACCCACTTCAAAACTTTACTAAAAGCGCACCTAAAAACATGCTGGCTATGCCCTTGCAACTCCCACTCTAATATCACCCACCCCATCCAAACACTACCTTTCTTTCCACCCCACTAACTACCTTGATTATAGCAAGCTCAGATGCTCATAAGCCTAGTACTTATTATACAGCAGGAACTTCTTATTGTAACATTTGTTAATGTCTGTTATGTACTTCACAGATAAAGATTCTAGTTGTCTACTGATGTACTATGTTCTTCATCTGTAAATATGTTGTAATTGCTATGTAAATTATTAATCGCTATGTAATCCAATGTAACTACTGTCTGTTTATTTTGACTGTGGAGCTTTTCTCCCCGGGCCTCCGCTGAAAATGGACCTATGTCCAGTCAGACACTCCCGGTCAACAAATATAAATAAATAAATAATTTAATTTCCAGTGTTGCAGAACTTTAATGATCTGGTCTTCAATTACGTTAGGTTAAATGTTCTGCACCTTCAATGATTTGAAGTAGACCCATATATATTTCTGTGTGTATGTGTGAGTGTGTGTGTGTGTGTGTGTGTGTGTGTGTGTGTGTGTGTGTGTGTGTGTGTGTGTGTGTGTTACAGATTTATACAGCTACATACTGTATATAATAGATTGGAATGGGTGTTGGATGTTTATAAGATGAGTAACTATAAAAGTTCTATTTGTGAAGCTATTCTGGCATATTCTGACATTTTGACATTCATGCAGTGAGACGGTAGGAATGCCACCTGTTTGATTGCTAAGAGTATGACAGTTGTACATAACGCTCTTTCTGTGTTTTGGAATGAGAAAGTTTCTAGATGCCAGACGGTGATCGTTTACTATTTTTGTTCATTTTTCTTAAGCAGCTGAATGAAATGTTTCTTAGTTTTTTTGTTTTGCAAGTGTATACACTAAATTTTGACTGATCAGCATGTAATTTCAGACAAAGTAGCAAGCAGGCCTCTGTTGATCCTACATTATTAATTGGTTTTGTGGATAAGCAGTTTCATGCTAATTCTCAGTTATTCCTTGTGCCCGCATAAGCATGTTTCCTCTTATTTCATTGCAGTGTGGGCAGTGTTACTTTATGACTGCAGAAAAAGTGAAATGTTTTACTTCAGTAAATTTTCCAGAATCTGGCAATTAACTCCTCCTGTCTGACAAGCATAGTTTATACATAGCTGTTTTCATTATTCTGAAGTGATGACTGGAAACCAGCTGTGTCATTCTAGTGTGCTATAATTAGAATTTGTACACTTCCGAGAGCCCTTTTTTCAGGGCTATTTTTCAAATGATGCAGTTTTTATAAGCTTTTCTATTGCAGAATAAGTAAAATGACTATGGAGTCATACTGGGAAACTGACAGAAAAGCTAGGAATGTAATGGCAATATAGTCAAGAGAAGCAAAATGCTGGCATTGTGTGGTATAAAAGTGAACATTAAACAATGAGAAGGAATTCTAACACTTTTGCTAGGACTTCTGCTGACCAAGCCAGGTTGCATTTTTTTCTTCAAAATATTCAGACCTAAAAGAAGGTTACAGTTGTCAAAATCTGTAAAGTTGTGTTGCTCTTTTTCTTGACATCTTCACCTAATGAGTTATCAACATTCAGAAGTTGTTAGTTGTACCCAGTTACAATGAGCTCCACAATTGTTTATGTTCTCATTTCTGGTGTTATTGAGAGTTTTTGGATGGGCAGTTTGGCTAAGACTAAGATAGTGCTTGCTTACCTATCTAAATATGGCCATAGATCTCCGCCATCATTTCAAAATGTAGTATTGCTGCTAAAGACCGTATTTATTATAGTTACTGTTTTAATGTCAGGCATATTATTTTAATGTACAATCAATTGGAGTCTATTCTGAAGGGTGTTAAAACATTTTTAATAAACATTTTTATATTTCTGCTTTTTTTCACATTAGCATCAGTTTATTTATTCATTCTTTCATTCATTCAATGAATTGCTGAATGATATATTCTGAAGAACAAGTCCAACGGACTTGAAGAACAAATTTACATAAAAAATATAATGCAAAATATTATTGTCTAGCATAACAAAGAAAAGCAAATAGCCAGATAAAAATAATTTCAGAGTTCCTGTTATTTTTCCTAACCACATTTACTCATACTTCAGGTATGTTGAAAATTTGCAGGAAATACAGCACCTGACATTTTCCCTCCACTGCGAAATACATTTTTTTATTGCTCATTAAAACTTTATCTTGGAATGCCATGTATTTGTGAAGCATTTGAACATCTTCCAAAAGGCTTTTAAGTGAAGATCCCAATCCTCTCATTTTATGACAAATCCACATTTGCTGTAAAATCAGACACTGCTGTGGTAGTACTCGTAGGTTTTTAATAGCATTGCTTGCACTATTATCCTAACCAATCACCAAGCTTAATTAATTGTTATAGTCCAGACTGCTTGGTATGAAATATAGCCTTTGTCTATAATGCCACTGACCTGTCTTCTACTTAGAGTCCAAGTGATGGAGAGAAAAGCAGGGAGAGGAAATTCTAAATGCAATGCAGTGCTGAATAGAGTGGAATGATCACATCACTGGACCTAGATGCCATACCCTTACTAATAAGCTACAGATTGAAAAGGACTTCCTTACAAAAGTGGTTACATGGTTGTAGACATAGGTTTCCAGATGGCTAACCACTAAATCCCTTTTTTCAGGGATGTGATAGCTACAGGGGACATCATGCTTACCGAAGGAGATGATAACATTTGTGGTATTTAGTTTTAGGCCATGTTTGTGACACAACTAAACTGTTTGCAAAAGACTGTCAATGATGTTATTGATGTCCTGTGAGTTTTTTTATGGCACCAAGTTTATAATAATCTGAAAACCTTACCATCCAAAACCCTTTCCCATTAACTTTGACCTCCAAGAAGTAAATGCCAAAGAGAAATGGTCGAAGGATTGAACCCTGGGGTACATAACTAGTTACAGGACTTTTGGAGGAGATAGAGTTGCCTATCCTAATTTCTGTGATTCTGTTTGTGAGATAATTTGCTATTCAAATGAGTTGCATATTGATTACTATTTACTTGGGACAGCTTATTAACAACTGTAAGGTGTACTGATTTTCCCACACCCATTGCCTCAATAATCTTTTTGAAGATGCCACCCAGGTTAAGACGGCAGGATCTGTCTTTGACAAAATTCTATTGGCTTGGGTCAGTCTTTTGCAATTTATTTATTTCCTCATTTATTAATTCCATGAAGATCATCTTCATAGGATTACAGATGAGGCTGGTTAGACTTCTGGGTCTATAATTACCCAGGTCTTTTGCTGTCCTCCATTCGTAAGACACAAAGCATGTTTGGGGGTCATCTATAGAGAATGTGACAGATCCTGTTTCAAGCTGGTCAATAGGCAGCCAGGTATGTTATCTAGCCCTGCAAAAGCACTGTTATTGATCTTGGCAAGTGATTTGAGGAATTCTTGGAAGATTCAAGTTGGGTATAGAGAGGGCGTATGTGATCTGGGAATTCAGAGGAACTTATCTGCTAGTAGACTGGCTATTTCCTCAGGGTTTGCGTATGTTATATAATTTACTATTAGATCTCTGCAGTGGCAGGCATTGTTTCTGAGGTTTCTAATATAGTTAAAGAAGGCTGTATGATCTCAAACTCAGAAATCCTTCCCCCAAGCAACAATATCGTCCATGCAGACAGAGCAAATAAAAGAGGTGGAGGTGTTGCTACACTCTACTCTGACCAACTTACTCTATCTCTACTCTCACTTTCCATACCTAGCATTGCTCCTGATGAAATACTAATAGTAAACAGCCACCTAAACCTCTATAAAACATTTGCTATTGTATGCATCTAAATTCCTCCAGGGGACAACATCCTTATCCCCGAAAACTTTCTCTACTGGCTTACCCTGAACATTCCTTATGAAACCATTATACTTGGTGACATAAGTATAGACTGGACATGTCTTTCTTCCCCATCTCCTACTCATAGTTTCAATCTGTATGGCTTCCACCAACTAATATCTTCCCCTACCAGGTCCAACAGAAGTTCTACTTCAGGATCTATAATAGACTAGATCCTTATTTCTGATCTTTGTCTCTACCATAATCCCGGCATTCTCCCTAACTCTCTAAGTAACCATTCCCCTATTTCTATCCATAGATACTTCCAACACCCTCCCACAGAACACCTTTACAGAGAATGTCATGATCTGACTCACTTCAATCCAGACAAATTCATCGTTACTTTGTCCAACATAAACTGGTCCTTCCTCAAAGAACGCCAACTTAACAATGCTGTAACGTCCTTCAGTACTCTGTTTCTAGATGAACTGAACACTCTGGCTCCTCCTAGGAAAATCATGGCAAAATCAAAATGTACTCCCTGGTTATCTAAGCAAACATGCTCTATCATGCATAAGAGGAATGCTGCCTGAAAATCTTAGGCCAGAAATAAAACTCCTTCCTTACTCCAACACTACAAGGAATTTAGAAACAGGTGTAAAAAACTTATCAGAGACAAAAAAACGTTCTTTGCTTCTAATCAAAGTAGCCCATATAACAACTCCCAAAATACTGGTATACCATAAACAAAATCCTCTAACCCGCTAATCCTCCTACCCCCCCCAACCCATTCCCTCTTAATACTGCCTCAGAGACTGTTACTCTTTTAAATAATTACTTTATTGAAACTATCCAAAAATTAACTTCAAATACCTATACTGCCTCCTGTCCACCCTCACATCCCAGTCCTCCTTCCTTTAACATATTCTCCCTATGACCAGTTCCAACTGCCTTCATCAAGTCCCAGCTCAATAAACTTAAGCCCTGTTCTCCCTTTGTAGACAATCTTCCTTCCTACTTTCTTAAAATTGCTGACAAGGCTATTGCTTACAATATCCCTGTTCTTATTAATCATTCTATCACTGAATCTCTTGTCCCAGACATATGGAAATCCTTCTACACAATCCCTATCAAAAAAGGAGGAAACTCCATAGATCCATCCAACTATCATCCCATTGCTATACTACCCCCCCTTTCCAAAATTCTTGAAAAGTGTGTCCACACTCAACTACTTAAACACCTGCTTGATAATAACCTTCTTACTCTGACCCAACACTGCTTCAGACCTCAACATAGTACTTCTACAGCTCTGCTCTCATTTACCTAAACAGTAGCAGATGCCCGTGACAACAACCTACTAGTTTCCTGTTTATTCCTTGACCTCTCCAAAGCTTTTGACACTGTCTCTCACTTTAAACTGATTACTAAACTCTATGACCTTCATCTCTCCACCCCCTCCTTAACCTGGTTCTCTAGCTATTTATCTAATAGAAAACAATCTATACGCTGGAAAACTGTCACCTCCCCATTTTTTCCTGTTAATACTGGTGTACCCCAAGGCTCAATATTGAGTCCTCCCCTTTTCAATATTTTTACTAACAGTCTATCCTCTGCTACCAACCTCTCTACATGCTTATAATATGCCGATGACTCCACCCTTATTACCACGGCCACAGCATCCCAGAACTCCTTGCTCTTACCCAAGACACTTTTACCTCCATTGAAACCTGGCTCACTGATAATCGACTAATTCTAAATCCCCTAAAAAACTAAACTTCTACTTTTCCTTCCTACAACACTAACACAACACAAATCCATGTTTTCTATTACCTCCCACAACAATACCAGCATCAGACCAGAACCTCATATTAAATTACTTGGTGATATAACTGATGATGAATTAAAATTAAACATACATATCCATCATTTCATTAAAAAAAAAAAAAAAAACACCAGAAACTTGGTCTCCTGCACTGAAATCAGAAAATAGTCTCATCCTCCACCAAACCCTCCTGTCTCTCTTATTACCTTGTCTTTAGTATGCTGCTACAATTTTTATTAACCTTCAGTCTTCAGTCTTCAGTTCTGTCTAAACTAGAGCAAACATATAATAAAATAACAAGATTCACTTCTAATCAACCCTACAAATCCCACCACCAAAATAATTATTTCTTTCTCAACTGCATATCACACACTCATTTCTTTATAATACCACTTCCTGTCCCTCCATCTCTAATATTGTATCTCTATATAACACCTGACGTCAACTTCATACATCTGACAAACATTTTCTTGACATTTATAAGCCGTCAAAATATATCGGTAAGTCCCTATATAAATACTCTGTAACTCATAACTGGAACTCCCTTCCACTGAAAATAAGAAACACCCCCCCCCCCCCATTTCAAACAAGAACTCAAACATTACCTTCTTAAGGCCTGGACCTGCCCTTGCCAAGCCCCAACTTGACTTCTAACTGATTTATTTCTAAATTCTACTTCTGTCCACCTTAATGTTTTCTCTCTCTTTTTCTTGCTCCTCTAACACTGTAACTCATGGAATTTCGACAATCTGCTCTTGTAAATAATCCTACTCTTGCCTTAAACTGCTACGGTTGTATTAGATTTTTTTGAAACTTATACATAATAAATTTTAGGCATTGTTGATTTAATTCAATGTAATATCTCTTGACAATACTACTGCTGTAATTTTTAATCTTTGTATTGCTTACTTCTTTTGTTCAGAATGTCTTGTAGATGTAATTGGAGCTTTTCTCCTCAGGTCTCCACTGAAAATGGGCCTCTGGCTCAGTTGGACCAACCTGGTTAACAAATGACAATAAATAAGTAAATAAATACTAAATAAATCTCTCTATGGAGTCACCTATAACTATGCTGTTGGATTGTGTGTAGTTTCACCTTTATGGCTTAAAGATGTGAGTTATTGAGAGACTTAGATGCATGTTTCATGGAGATGATGCCTAAGCTGAGTATTTGTGAGGTTGCTGAGAGTACATTTATTTTTATTTGTTTAACATTTGTTTACCGGAATAATCCGACTGGAGAGCTGGTGTCCATTTTCAGTAGATGCCCAGGGAGGAAAGCCCTATACAGTAAAAATTTGACAGTTATAAAAACTTAAAAAGCAGTCAAAAGGTCAGAAGGTAACAGTTACATAATTAGCATTAAAAGCAGCAATTGAAAAGTAACAGTTACAGGCTTATACACATTTACAGTGTAATCCACACTTGGAAACAGCATCAGAAAAAAAAAAAAGACAAAAAATTAACACGTTTGTTAATGTTACATTTAGGAGGTCTTTATAGCTTGAGTAGTTCTTTTTTAACAGCCTCAGCATATATAGGTCTTTAAGTTTCGTCTGTGTCGTGTGCATGTGAAAGGCATAGCATAGCATTTGTTGTTGCTGACAGCCTGTTTGCTATTTGTAGTGGCCTTATGTTAGATCTTTGCATCCAATAACATTATATGACTACATCTCTCACACACTGTGTCAGTTAGTAGTTGGCTCTCAGTAAACATGACAATTCCTACATTGCCTTGTGATACCCATTTCAACCAAGTTGGCTAGAGAGACAGTTGGAAAGTGCAAGTCTGTGGTTCTAGGTTCTTACAAATGTGGACTGAAAGGGTTATATTGTTTCAACCCAGAAGATTTGATCCTAATAGAAAAAAATCACTTTCTTTAACTTGTCTGAGAATGCTTGCTAACTGACTTACTGATAGAACCCACACTGTAAAAGTAGTCTACTCCAAATCCAGCTCCAGACAAGTGACAAGTGGAGTACCTCAGGGTTCAGTCCTGGGACCTCTCTTGTTTGGCATCTACTTCTCTGAAGTACAGGCCAATACTAAGGGACTCTGGCTAACAAAGTTCACAGATGACTGCAACTGGGAGCCATTATTGAATCCCCAAATGATGTGGATACTCTACAAAAGGGCCTTACAGAAACCGATGCTTGGTGCCAGAGCCATGGGCTCAAGCTCAATGCCAAGAAATGTATAGTTATCCCCTTTGGGAAAAAAACATGTACCCGTGAATTACCATATAGGTGGCAGTACACTAAACACCGAAAGTGTGATGAGACTTAGGGGCACAGGTGGACAGTGGTCTCACCTTCGATAACCACATCACCACAACAGTCAGGAAATCCTTCTATGTGGCACACCTCATCACTAACGGCTTTTCATCCAGAAAAAAGGAGGTCATTGTCCCACTGTACTAATCCCTCATTAGACCCATTATAGAATACAACACCCTGTTTGGTATGTACCTCTCAAGACATCTGCAACAACTGGAAAGACCGCAGAAATACCTCACTAAAAGAATCACAGGCCTAAAGCTGATGCCCTACACTGACCGCCTTAAAAAACTCCAGCTATACTCTGTCGGATATTGTCTACTCAGAGGTGATCTCTGCTTAACATACAAGGCCATGTCAAACCCACAGCTGTTGGACATGCTACACTTAAAGAAATCCCAATCCCTCAGAGCCACATGCTCCAGGGATCTAAACCTTGTCATCACAATAAACAAAACATGCTGGAGGGATAGGTTCCTGACCCAGAGACTCCCCAGACTCTGGAATAGATTGCCCATACATGTCAAGCAGAGTGCCTCTTTGGCCCGCTTCAAAAGGAACCTTGACGATTGGATGAGAGAAAGGAAATTCACCCCAGGGTTCACATCAGTTACCCTTCTAGACAGGGGTCCAGGGAAGTAAATAGTGTGGGAAGAAATAGCCAGGGAATTGTTATGGCTAGGCTTGTATAGGCCCTAGGGCTGATAGCCTAGTACCAACTTATGAACTTTTCTATTCGTGAATCTGCATAATGCTGAAGGATTAAGGACAGGTAACATGATATGAGTTATGGGATCTAAAGTGACTCATTCATAAATCAACAACTCCAGTTAGAATGCTGCAGATTACTTGTTCTACACCCACAGTCCTGGGCAGCACAGTAAAAATAAAAAAAATCTTGTTTATGAGTATTGCTTTCCCTAGACATCTCCTAATATGGAAACCTTGAGCCACCATTTCAAAAAGTAATATTAGTAATGCACAGAGGTTGCACCATTGTGTCGCAGTGGTCAAAAAACTTAGCACATAACTGTTACTTGCAGCCATTGTTGATAACACTTTTCTACACTAAAAGCTTTGATTATACACTACAAACTTAATCAAATTACTTCCTCTCACACAGTGCTCTGTCTCGTATGCTGCTTGTTTTACAACTCTATTTTGTTATAATCATGTCTGCAGGGATTTTCAAGACTGTTCTTATATTCATAATCCATGGGACTCATGAAATCCTTATATATGATATAAAATTATTTGCACTTTGTACAAATAAAATGTGATTGGCAATCCTAAGACAGTCACTCCCTGGCAGTCCCAGTGTCTACTCTGCCTTCCACAAGCATTTGCTTCTTAGGGGGTCTCCAGTGAACAAGTTATGGAAACTGTCCTTTCATGGATGTAATGGTGCCACACATTATTGCTAAAGCTAGCAGGGGGAAGTGTAATAGAAATTAAAGTACAGCTAGTACAGCTTAGCTAAAGAGTGTGAAATAATGTTGGAACTAGGGTTGTGGTAGTTATAGCCTAAAAAAGACATGTACAAGTTATCAGGTGCTGTCCTTTGTCAAGAATGGTGTTACTGTCTCACTTTTCCCCTCTACACTGCAAGAACAACATTAATGGGGTTGCTGTGTCTGAGCATAAGGAATATAGTACCACATTGCACTCCTGTTCGGTGAGGAGTTACGTTAATGAAACATGAATTCTAATGTTTTGAGGAATTTGTCAGTCATGCTAGCCTACTCCCCTTGCAACATCAGATCTGAATGCCTTATTCTTTGCACTGCAACAAGCTAAAATGACTACGTGAATATGAAGCAGTCTCATTGCACTGCCCAAGAAAGGAGGAGAAATGAGTGCAACATTTCGGATTCAAGTGCTGCATTTTTCTCCATACATGAGAAAAGAACAGATATGGCACCTTGCACTGGCTTTAGACTGTGTGTGTAAATATTTAATCAAAGGTGAAAAGGGTACTTGATAACATCTTGATGATTCAACAGCCTTTCCAACATGGAACAGCTGCAACACATCACTAATCCCTGAATCAAAGGCTGCCACTAACCCACCAGAGAAGGCTGCAAAGAAAGACAGCTGCTACATGGCCCAGTTACTGCCAATGACCATATCACATAGTAGCAGCTTTTTGAATGCCAGAGGACCAAATGATAATTAATTACATTGCTTCTATATGACACAGTACAGGATGAATCTGTTTCACATAACACTGCCTTCTGCTGTTTTGGCAGGGTATTTTTATGAGTCCAGCATGCACATATCATTATCTGACTTGATCCATTTATATCCAGCAAACATGTTTCCTTATTTTCTTGAATTTAAAATAAATTCCAACAAACTAACAAGGATAATGTCACACTAACAATCTATGAAATGAGATTATTAGAACAGAGTAAACATTTTCAAACTCCTGAGTGCTTCCTCAGGCCACTTGTCTTAAAAGTAATGTTACCATAATACTGTGACTTACCAGTTGCAAAATCGCCAAAAAGAACAACGCATTTAGGAAGTTCATATCATAAATGAGCAGCATTTGTTAAATAAATTATATTTATGTGTATACTTTACTTTTTTATGTATATTTGTTAAACACTTAAAGTTTTCTTGCAGTGATGTGTGTCCCACGCTATAATATACCGTGTTGTAAAATTCTATCTTTAAGTACCCAAGCTGTGGCTGAAAAGGTCCTTGGACTAGTTTGCTTACCCAGTAAACAACAAATGAATGAATGTATACCAGTAATATCATTCATTTGCAACTAAGCTTCCACAGAAAGCCCCTTTTCCACCAAACTGTGATTTAACTTAATCATGTTGACCTATTTCTGTTGTCAGCAATGAGTACTTCATTGTTACTATGCTCTTGTTTATTAGGTTTATCTTACTATGTTTTGTTAAAACCCCTTTCAACAGAGACAGCAAGAGGAAAGCTCCAACATATTATGTATATTTTTCAATAGATATTCAGTAGTATATATGAACAGACATTAAAGAATATATATTAAAGATTACACATATATTTGCTAATTAGATTACATCTATATGACATAAAGGTAAGTAAGCAGTATAGAAAATAACTATGCATTGAGGAGATGGTGAACATTGTGCACTTGAAGATATGTATTAGCAGTGTCTTATAGATAATATATCACATGATTAGTGATGAAAAAATGGAAGTGAGGGAAAAAACTTGGCAGGACAGGAAATGTTAATAGCTTAGTGAAGATGTGTGGTATTAAGCAGATTCACAGATTATACACAGATAAGGTGTATATTAGAAGCACAGAGGTGGCTGGTAAACAGTGTCACAAAAAATAACTATAAGACTCAAAGATGTTTAAAACTATTCAGGTATTCGTGAAGACTGCTTGTGGAGCATAGGATTCTGCATGAAGAGAAATGGCTTGACAATACAGCAAGCTGCACATTTTAGTAACATTTATCCTGGAGATATACCGGAGAACATTCATTGATTTGATAGGTGAAGTTTTAGTTGTGTTTTAAATGAGTTCATATTACGAATGCATTTCACTGGTAGTGATAGTTTAGCTAAACATTTGAATATAAAAAGTCACCTGCTGTATGAGATGATTTACTTGCAATGAACAATGATTTTTTTCTAGAGATTAAAATTTGGGAGTGTAGTATTTTATTGAGTACTTGAGGGCTGGGCATGTTTCTGGCTTATAGAGAAGCTTTTGTACTGTAGGTAACAGAGAAATAGCTAGATATTGTATTAGTTCTAAACATTTTATTTCTCTGAGTGCTAGGCAGTCATGTTCAATAAAAATATTGAAAACATGAACGCAATCTATATGTATAATAACAAATGAAGTATAGAAATGTGCACCGACGACAGTATGTGCAAAACGATAAGTACAAAATCTAAAAACAATAATACAGATGAATACTAGTGCAGCTATTAATGATCCAACACTGCTAGCCGCTCTGCCAGTCTATCCAGGTTTTATCTAACAAATGCATTATGCAATAACACTTCAGAACTGTAAATCCAAATCTGATAACCTGCAGTAAAATATCACATAATATAGCTTCATCCAGCCACTTTTCCATTAATGGGTAGTGCCAATAAATATTAACAGTAAAATGCAATTTAGATTTTCCCTTTTGTTTTCTTAAACAGGACAGAGCAAAATCCCTGCACAATTGCACATTTTAAGCACAAGTGTTCCGTGTCCACTTGTACCTCTTGGAGACTAACTAATGACATGGTGTCTCAGTATTCTACTTCCCATTTCAAGTGATATTTAATGCATAAATTCTGATGTGGGGCTCATTACTATATTCCATTATCTAAATATAGTTCCCTCTATAGCACTGTGGAACATCTTATGTTACACCGGCCCAATGTTATGTTCCAATATGTTCCATTACTGAAACATATTTCCCTCTATAGCCTGCAAGACATCTTGTGTTACACCTGCCCATTGATATGTTCTAATATGTTCTATTATCCAAAGATATTTCCCTCTATAGCCCTGCAGAACATCTCATGTTACACTTGTCCAATTATTATGTTCTAATATGTTCCGTTATCCAAACATATTTCTGTCTATAACCTTACTGAATATCTCACGTCACACCTACCCATTATTATGTTCTAATATGTTCCTTTGTTCAAATATATTTCCAAGTATAATCATTTAGAAAATGTCATGAAACACTCAAGCCCCTTAACATTCCTAATAAATCTGGGAGTGGTTTGTACTTCTTATTCATATCTGTTATACTAGTTTTCCTCATTTTTCCTTCATTTTAACTTACTTATTAAATATGCAAATGAACTGATACTTCATGAATCCTTTCAGTGAAGACTACGGCCATAAGTAAACACACTATATCTGAACAAATGTTGTATATCAAATTAATTATCATGTTTTTGGGATGTGAGTGAACATCAGACCACCAACAAAACTTTAAAGTGCAATGAGATTTTTCATCCCTACCTAGATGTACCTGTACTCCCAATTCCTACCCATTCAAAAGTACAGAGTGCAACATCTGATCCTTCAGGAAATAAGGTGGATGTACCCTTCTTTGTGCTGTCATGGACTGCATTGTTATCCAGCACCATATTCCAAGTTATGCTTTCACCATTCCTAATGCTCTATATTAATCCAAAATTATTAATTGTGCACCAGAAGGTCACCCCAAAAACCAATGGATATTTCATATCACCCCATCCCACCCTAGCTTCATTCACCTCTAAACCAGTATTTTCAAAGCATATGCTAATAGACCCAATCAGCCTCTGCATACAGAGTCATGCATCCAGTCATTTCAGTTTTAGTGTCATCTACTAGTCTGCTAACCCTTTCTTGGAATAACTTTTCTGCTTTGGATAATTGTCAAAATAATACAATTATCATGTCTAGTCCTCCCTTTTAAGTGAATTTAACATCCAACTCCATCCATCCCTATATCTATTTATATATATCACCATAAGCCCACTAATGGAGGCAACGCCTCCATTGGATTAGGACACAATTTCTATTTCGCAGAAAGGTATGAGATACATTTTTTTCCATCAAGAAATGCATACATGAGTTCTGGCTCTTTTTAAATCATGGATATTGTATTTGGCTCATTTTGACCTAAGTGACAATGCAGGCCACTGGACTTCATTCATTCATTCATTCATGAAGGGCTTCAGTAATAAATATTTGTTTGTTTTTTCATACTCCAATTGGAAGCAAGACAGTATTTTTTTATGGACATATGGTGTGTATTTGGCTACAATCTTTTCCTTTAGCCATTGGGAAGATATATACATATAGTGACACTTGGCTTTTGAGATTGTTCACCTACATTTATGTTTTTTAATCCTATACAGGCTTGGCCTGTCCCCTGTTTGTAATAATTCCTGGTTCTATGGATTTCTATGGGACATTGGTTTTGCTTGATGTTGGACAATGACCTTAATCTTACAAAATTTGTTTAATCTATACTATAAGGTGTTTTTTGACTATGATCTAACATTTCTTTTTGTTGCCTAAATATTTCTTGTTAAATTGAGACAGTTTCTTGTATAGTTTGGCCTTTTTGCCAATTTACTTATACATATATACAGGTATATTATTTGGAGCTTTGCTTTAATAGCAATTGGATGTTTGGTATTATCTGAACGACAGTCATTGGTTGCACAATATGGATCTTTTAACCTTCTTAAGGGGCCTCTCGGCAGATAAAGAGGATATTGATATTTTTTTAAGGGGCCTCTCGGCACATAAAGAGGATATTGATATTTTTCAATCTAATAGAGTCCAAACACAGGCAGGGAATTCTGATATAAGGGAAATTGATAGTTGTAAAGCTTTGTTTGACAATATTTTTAAAAACATGCAATCTTTAAGTTCATGTGTGGGGCATGTTAAGCTTTTTAAAGCTTATATGGAAAAAGGTATTATACCTCGGGGGTTCAGAATCCGGATTAAACTGCTTGTGTGCCAGCCGGACCTCACTTTGCTCACCACTTGGTCTAATACACAACATAATTACTCTATGGAATTTGTTAAAATATTACATTAATTTTATGAACGTAGGGTTGATGGTCTCATTTTAGATCTTGAACAAAGGAGTGGTATTTCTGGAGTTATTGAGTTAAGGGTAGTTTGATATGTATAATTCTAACAACAGGTATACAGAGGCGAGCCGAATGGTGGATTCATAATGAGTTCTGCTCCTTTGTTAATTTAAGTACAATGACTACTTGAACTGCCATCTTTATAAAGAATGGGGACATTTAATGACTTTTACAGTTAAATTTCTTTGGTGTGAGCTTACCGCTGATGCGGCTGCTCAGATTGATGGCGATTTTTTAGGGGGGATTTGAACTAGGGGTTAATGCCAATGTGATAGGTTAAATTGTTTTACAACATCATTCTTACACATTCAAGTGTGGATGATGATCTTACATATATTACAAATAATAAATATTACAAATAAAAGCGGTATATATGGGATGTTTAAAGGTTCCATTAACATTGATGTATGTTGCATGAATGTATTGGCTACAATTGGTATATGAGCCTTACATGGTGTTATTATCCCTGATTTTTGACCTAATGCAGACGTTTGCCTAAATGTCCGGTCAAGGTGTTGTCTTCTAATTTATATATAGCAAAACAAATTGCACTGTGGATTCATATTTGTTCCTGGTTTTGAGGGGTTTGGATCAGCTCCTACTATCAATCAAAGGCCATTCAAGTGTTTTCCTTTGTGTTACTTTATGCTCAGGGATGGGCACAGCAACCAATCTATCAGATTTCAGTAGTTTTTGATTCAAACCAGTTTTGTACAGTGATCCATTACCCCAACAGGTTGACTGTTTTTTTTTTTTTTGTATTGCTTATTGAATGCATTTTAGGGGTTCTATTGGCTCCCTTTTGAAATAAGGTTTTTGGAGGTCCTTTTTGCCAACCTTTAATATAATTGTTATTTTTTATTAATATCTTTAACAACATATGTATGTTTTGCTCCTATAATCTACATGTCTTTGTTAATACTATATATATAGGTGTTTGCCTATAACTGCATTTCGGTTGTTGGATATTATGACCATTTTTGACACTGGTTTCTTCTTATGTATGAACTAGTGTTATATGTATGGTTGATATATATATATGTATTACCAAAAGGTCAGTGGTCTATATTGGCAATATGTGTGCTGGCTGCTGGATATCATGATTATTTTGGATACAGATTTTCCTTATAATCATGATTATTTGAATCGAACCAATGTTACATTAATGCCAACTGTTTATGTGTAGTTGTCAATATTCAGTGGTCCGTTAATTGTTAACATTGAGGTCTGTTTCTTTATTCAGGCAGAATTATTCATATAAAGGGGAAATATTAGAGTTTTCAACCGAGTGTTTATGTGTATTTAGGATGGATTTCTCTAGACGTTTGCAAGGTCTAGCAGCAGACCGGGATGATTTGTTGGCCTTTGGACTTGGGCCTAACAATAAGGAAGGGGACACTTCGACGGGTTTGAATCCCAAGGATATTTGTGCCAATATGTTCTTGAAGGTGACCAAGAGCATGAAATCCTTGAGGACTAATGTCTGGCATTTGAGGCTATTTAAGGCTTACAAGGTCAGATGGATTTCTCCCTGTGGGCTCCGGGTTTGGATCCAACCGTGGGTCAGTATGATGGATGACATATTATTGGATGAATGGGCTCAGGCCCAACATAAGGCCTCAATGATGTTTGTTGAAACTCTTATTCCCCATTATGAAAGGACCATTGACAATTTTTGTGTTGAAGTACAGTCCAGTTATGAGGAGATCAAACAGTTTGAGGGAGAATCTTTTTTCTCCAAATATTTCAATCAACTAGCCAAGGACCTGCTGGTCCTTGAACAACAACTGAAAAACAAAAAGTTACATAAGTTTAACAGAGATGTGATGGATTATGAAAGGGGCAAACCCTTTGGGGCTCAACAGAAAAATGTCAGGTTTGCGGACTCCGATAGGAAGAAATCTGGGCCAAATAGGAAAAAAACATGATCAATATTAAAAAAGGGCCATAATGGACCCAGTGGCACCTCAGGGGATGAATCTTCTTTAGCCACCGATATTGATTTCACCCCTCTTTCTGAATCTCCCATTGCTAAAAGACGTCCTAGCAATGACCCTTTGGCGGGGTAGATGCAGAGGGTGGGAGGAAGCACAGGGCAAATAAACAACTTACAACAGCTGTTGGACCTAATAATAACCCATTAGGTTTGGAAAATAATGTACACAACATTTCCAGTTATGCTCTGTCAGAAAGTGAAATAAAGCTACTCAATAGAGGACTCAGTTTGTGCCTGGCTTTTTTGTTTATGAAAACTCATTGGTGAATGATGTTTTGAATTTCTGTTGATTATTGAATTTAAGATTTTTTGGGGGATAAAGAAAATACCCAAAGATCTACTGATTTTCATTTCCACAGAAGCAATTTTGTTCCACCTATAGAAAAAAATGTGGGCACTTTTAAATATTGTGTGCTAAAAGATTTACACTATAACCAATCCCTTATACCAAACATTTATTATAACCTAACTAAGTCTGAGCAACTAGCCATTCAACCGTTGATAGCCCGACAAGATCTGTTTATATTATCATCTGATAAGGGAGGGGCAATAGTAATCATGGATTGGGACAAATATTTGGTGGAGGGGGAGAGACAGTTGGGGGATGGACAATTCTATATGGGTATGCCACTAGATCCGACATTACAATTCAAGAAAGAAATTGATAACTTTTTGAATTTGGCTTTGGAGGAGAGCATTATTGACAAAAAAACTGTTTACCATCTAACAGTTTCTGACCCTCAATCTCAATATCTGTATCTCTTACCCAAAATTCACAAGAATTTGTCTAATCCCCTAGGTAGACCCATAGTCTCTGAATGTGGATCATTGACTGAACCCCTGTAGGCCTATTTGATGAAATACTTACAGCCCCTGTTGCCCCTAGTTCGAATTCAGAATTCAGGACAAGACCAACTAAATGGCTAATGTGCACTTTGGATGGGTCCTCATTATATACTAGCATTCCACACTGGGCTGGGCTTGAGGCATTGCAATTTTGGTTGGATCAGGCTATCATCTATCCCCCTGGATTCAATACATTTTTGGTATGTTTAACTGAACACATATTGATCAAAAATGTGTTTTATTTTTTTGGCAAATGTTTTTGCCAAATTAAGGGTACGGCTATGGGGACATCCTTTGCCCCCATTTATGCAGATCTGTTCATGGGCTATATTGAACATCAGCTTGTTTATGATGTTTCACACAATCTATTTCTTGAAGAAATTGACATCTGGTGTTGCAACTTGGATGATTGATGGATGGTGTGGAGGGGGATTTATTTTTCCTATGGGAATTTGTTGAATACCTCAACCAGAACAAATGGGGTATACAATTTACTTTGAACTCCAACAAAGAATCCATCACTTTTTTAGGTGTGATGGTTAAAAGGAATCCTGATCATACCCTCCAAACTGAGGTGTTTAGAAAATATCCCCAGTATAATACATTATTACATGGTGGTAGTCATCACCCCCCCACATCATCCGCAATATACCCAAGTCGCAATTTTTGAGGATGCGCCACATTTGCTGTACTCAGGAAACTTATGCACAGTTTGAACAGGATCTGCATAACTGGTTTAATCAGAGGGGATATAAAGACAATAACATGTGTAAGGATAGGGATCAGATCAGACAACAATCTAGAGTGGAGTTGTTACAGTACAAAAAATGTCTGATATTGACAGGGATGAACAATACCCCATGCGATTGGTAACCATGTTTGGCAGGAATTTCCAGACGTTTAAGAGGGTTATCAGCCAACACTGGGATATCCTAAAGGCCAATGCCAAACTTAATAATATCTTATCTTCCACCTGTTCATTCTCTTTCCATAGAGGGCCGACATTAGGTTCCCGCTTTAGCCATTATAAACGTAAGGTTCTGCCTATACGTCAACAGTCCACTATATTTGGAAATAGGGTTAAGGGATGTGTTCCTTGTGGACATTGTTCTGCCTGTCCCCACATATTTAAAACTAAAACATTCACCAGTTCTAACACCCCCAAGGTTTACGACATTTTATGTTTTGGAAATTGTAGCAGTGAATGGATTGTGTATTTGGCTACGTGTTCCTGTTTAGCGTTCTATGTTTGACAAATGTCTTGAACACTGATGCTTCAGATTTCCGAACACCTCAGTGAGATCAGGAACAGGAGAGCCACTAATGCTTTATTTAAGGACACCTTGGCCCATAAGACAGCTAGATTTACATTTACTGTGATTGACAGGGTTCAGGGTTCTAATTTTTCTAAAGTTGGTTGGCACACTACATTAAATAATAAGGAATCAGGTTGGATCATCAGGCTAGGAGGTTTGTTTTAACCTGGTCTGAATGAATTGTCATAGTGATATATCCAACCAATATTTTTTATGAATGCTAATAATGTCATGTATTTAAGTGTTGGGCATTGCATTTGTATTTGTCTTAATGCACTGAGGAAGGCTGATGTTGAAACCGGTTTGCTTTTTGGTTTCTTATGCTACCTAAATAAACAGGTTCAAGTTTTTCACCCATTGTGCTGGGCCTCTTTTTGTGTTTTACCTACTGCCTGGTTGGTTTGGTCCATGTACATCCGTACGTGGGGGTGTATGTGTTTTGTACTCATTTTAGTTCTAACCAAAACTTGTCAAGAGGCCACTAAATTTGAAAATTCACCTCCATACAAGGAACATCTTAAAAAACTCAGTGGTGATTTGTTATATTTTGAAAAGGAATTAATGGAATGGAAAATCTGTAAATACAATAGGGATTGCCGAGATTATAGTGAGGGTCGACCCTCTGAAGCCAGAAAGAATGTTAAATTTGTTAGAAAGGAAGGTTTTACCATGGGACAGAAATGTAAAAAAAATCTATTTTAAAGAAATCAAATAGTGAAACATCAGGGGATGAAGGGTCTTCCCATTCAGACACAGAAATGGACAATGCCCCAACATCACCAGTGCATTAGCATAGTTTCCCTAATGAGAGTGAAACAGGGGTGGACCATAACCCTTTAGAGGGAAGAGAAAATGGGGGGGGGGGGACGTAAACACAAACCTAAATATCACCTCAGGTTTAACACTTCAGAGCATGTTACAACTTCTGGAACCCAAGTCAATACAAACAATGTCATAAATATTTCATTTGTGGTATTATCTGAGCTTGAATATGATATATTGATTTCATTCCTGGCTTTTTTGTTTCAGAAAATAATTTTGTGGAGGATTTGTTGTCTTTTTGTAGGGTACTTAATCTTAAATTGTTTTTCAGGGATTCAGATGATACCAGGGGCTCTAATGAGGTTGGATTCAGGTTTCATCCTTCAACTTTCATGCCACCTATGAATAAACACGTGGACATTTTTCAAAAATGTATACTGAAGGAGTTGCATTTTGGTGGTGATTTTCAGGATGTTTTGTTACCTAATAATTTAAATCTGCAGGAAATGGCAACCTTGCAGAATATAATAATAAAAACTTGATCATTATTCAGGTGGACAAATGAGGGGCCACAGTAGTTATGGATTGGTCCAATATTGTCCCAGCAAAGTTTTTTGGAGCCATCTTGGCTTACTCACAGCAGCTGCCAATTCTCTTCAGCTTGTGGTGTATCTCATTGTAAGTGTTTGAGCTTTATTTTTTATATTGCAGCTATGTTCTCTGCAAACTTAATTGTTCTATTGCTTTGTTACTGTCAGCATTGCTCCTGTTGCAGAACTGGTCTCCTATTTATACAAGTTGTAGACAAAGTGCTACAATGTATCATTTTCCTGTCTGATTTGGTGCTTTGTGTGCGTCATGCTGCTAGCATTTACAGATGCTATAGTATCAAACTGGGTTGCTACTCCTCATCAGTTTTGTTTAGCGCATACGTTTTAGTTAATATAGATGCTAAGCAGTGTGACTGACTGTTCTGTGATTCAGTTTGAAGGAAAGCATAAGTTAAATACAGAACACAATATTACGGCTAAAAGTCCTGTTTTGCTGCCAAGTCAGAGCGATCCTTAGTTGTTTTAACTGCTGTACCATGAGAAATATTATAGCAATGTAGATATGTAAATGTCTGTGTTGCGATATTTAAGTACTGTTATATACAATTGCTGTGATAGTTTACTACTGCTATATCTGTGACAGAACTGCCTCTTTAACTTCATGGGCTACCTAAATTATCTGGTACATAACACTAAGTAAGGTTTGTTTATGTCAAGGGTGTCATATACGAATGTGTAACAGTTGCCTGAGCTTTTTGTACTAAACACTTTGTACCTGTGTAAATAGTGTAACGTGTTGCTACTCTTAAACCCAATACTCTTCCTGCCTGGGTGATAATTTATTATTTCAGTTACTTTTTACAGCACTTCTCTCTCATTCCCCTTTCAGAGACCTTAACGTAATAATTGTTTTTGTCTCCATCTTTCATTTAGTGACCACTGTCCCTGCTAAGGGTTCTCTCTCAGTCCCCTACTTGCTGAATCCTTGGCTATTGGCCGCATCTGCAGTGGAGAAACCAGCCACAAGGACTCAAGGGCATTAAAAAGAAAATAAGTTACTGTAGGTGTATAGCTACGTTCCCCTCTTAGCCTGCTACTGTAGAAAGTACCTGGCCTAAAACAGAAATAACTGGCTCTACCCATGCATCTAGGGATGGCAGCTGCTCCTCCACCCCCATCTGCTGTAAATACATTCCCTAGTTAACTTTTTCTTTTTAGTTATCAGTAAACCAAGATAAAGCCCTAGCCAAAAAAAAAGTAACCCAGTAGATACACTGGAATTGCCCACTTGTAAAATAGAGGCAAAAAGGAACTTAAACTGCCACTTTTTTCTGCTTCAAGCTAGGTATCTACCCAGGAAGGATACAGCTGAAATCAGGTCTATAGATTGTTTTCCCTACTAGATTCTAATAACTCCTAACAATTTGGCAATTTAGACACTTACCCTGCAATCTTTAGCCTGGAGGCTTCTAGCCCGCTCCGTTCACTATGCTCACTTCACTCCCCTCACTGCCCCCTATTCCCACCAACCCCCAGTACATCTACATTTATTCTTAGCCTTAACTCCCACCCGTAATTACCACCAATTAGGTTACACTACTGGTCATCCCCTCCCCCTACATCCAACACAATCATGCTTCTACCTAATATAATAACAATCCTAACCTGCATAGTTCTAGCTCACATTACATCCTACTAAGGCTTCAGAGTCACATGTACCAACAACTTCCACTGTACTCTCTCAACACCCTCCCACAAACATTTACACTATAACTACACAACTCCTGTTACCAAAAACATCCTCCCAATACACACACTCCATTACCAAACACCTAACATACTCAAAAATAAAATATCCCTAAGATACCATAAGCAATTTACTATGTATTTAAAACATATCCTAAACATCCTCTATAAACTAGCCCTCGCTGGAGACATTCAGCCAAACCCTGGTCCTCCCAAATCCAACCCAACCACAAACCCAAGTCCAAGCAACCCCCCCCCCCAACAACTCAACTCCTAACCAACAAGAAAACAGCAGACCTACTTATAATGTCCCTAAACATCCGAAGCATATGCAATAAAATCCAAGAACTACATGCCAGCATAATTATATATTCCCCAGATATTCTCCTCCTAACTGAAACCTGGCTCAAACCTCACATCAAAAGTGAGGAAATACTTTGACATGAATACAACATCCTACACATAGACGGATTGTCAAAAAAAGGAGGTGGCGTAGCATTGATACTTAAACACCACGTCAAAATTCAACTCCTGAACTCATCTGCCCCTCACCACAACAATGAAGAAATCCATTATGCTAATCTCAGACTACACCCAAACAAAACAATCAATATCATAGGATGCTATTTCTCACCAGGGAAAAATATTACACCCCTAGAAAATCTTCTGAGCTGGGCTACTCTATCTCTACCCCAGAAAACCATCATTCTCAGTGACTTTAACATCAACTGTCTATCCTGTAATAACAGTCTCCCAACCATTCACCTTAATCTCCATGTGTTCACTCAACTCATCCAATCCCCTACCTGAATCAACAAAAACCCTAACAATCATACCTTACTTGACTGGCTCCTAGTCAACAAAGCCCCTCACTCTTACCTAGCAGGCTGCTTACCTGACAGTCTTAGTGACCACTCCCCCACTTTCCTAATTCAGCATCACACAAACAGTCTCAAGCCCATTATCCACAGGCAAATACGGAACAAGTCCAACTTCAACCCCCAACTCCTTCATCTCCTCCCTGCAAAAAATTAACTGGTCACCACTAAAATACCTCAGTCTAGATGAGGCTGTCCACTTCTTCAACAGTACCTTCCTCTCCATCCTAAAAACTCATGCTCCTGTAAGAAATGCCAAAGTCAGATCCAAGCATGCCCCATGGTTTCAAAAGACCACAGAACCCTCATGAAATCCAGAGATAAGGCCTGGGAGCACTGGCGACTAACAAAACATAACTCAGATAGGCAATCATTCCTTGAACTGCACAATAAAGCCAAAAAGCATATACAATTATATAAATCTATCCACTATAAATCCACCCTAAACTCTACCAACCACAACCCTAAGCAATTCTGGTCCACTGTTAACACAATCCTCCACCCAGGCAAGGTTTATACCCCCCAGTCATCCATTCCCCCCTCCTCCAGCAGTATTGCTGAATCCTTCAACAAACACTTCACTGAAACTATAACATCTCTAAACAAACAACACTTCCCTACAACAGCCCCCCAACTCCTAACCCTAAACCCTCCACTTCTGTTTTCTTCTTCACCTCAGTACCTACCTCCAACATAAGAAGACTATTGTCAAAACTTAAAACCGCCAAACTCGCAGCTGACAACCTCCCCTCTGAATACTTGAAAATTGCAGCTGATACACTAGCCTACCCAATTTCAATTCTAATCAACCGTTCCATATCAGAAGGCTATGTTCCCTCGATATGGAAAATATCCCACATCATTCCCCACCACAAAGGCACCCCCTCCACTGACCTCTCCAATTACCACCCCATTGTTATCCTCTCCCCTCTCTCCAAGATACTTGAAAAATGTATCAACACCCAGGTCTCCAACTACTTCCTAGCTAATAATCTCCTCTCCAAAACCCAACCTGGTTTCAGGCCATATCACAGCACTACCTCTGCTCTGCTCTCCTTCACCAACACTATACTTCATCACAAAAACAATGGCCTCTTCTCTACTGCCATATTTTGTAGATCTCTCAAAGGCCTTTGACATGGTATCTCATGAGCTACTACTCTCAACTCTCCCCAACCTTTCCTTCTCACAACCAGCCTGCACCTGGTTCTAAAGCTATCTACACAGACATCAGCAATCAGTAATTTTGGATGATAACCTATCACCTCACCTCCCAGTTACTCTCGGAGTTCCCCAAGGGTCTATCCTTGGCCCTCTGCTATTCTCACTTTTCACTAACAACCTGCATACTGCCACCACACAAGCATATCTTATACAGTACGCAGATGACTCTACTCTCATCTGCTCTGCCCCCCCTCTACCAGAACTACAACAAATCACACAGGAATAATTCTCTTCTGTAGAAAGCTGGCTATCCAATGCTCAGCTCCTACTCAACCCAAGTAAGACAAAACTTCTCCTGTTCCAACCTTCCAAAGCCACCCAAACCACACCCCCACTTCAACATTCTTGCCAAAGACAATACCATCATCTCTCCATCAGAACACACAAAATTACTCCGTGTGGAAATCGACAACAAACTTAGATTTGACACCCAAATATCTGTCACAATGAAAAAAGTTCACAAGAAACTTGGTGCATAATATCGAAGCCACTAAATTCCTAACCAAGGCGGCTAGAATTTCCATAGCCAATTCCCAGCTAATCTCCACCCTACTCTATGCATCCCCCATACTTACCAACCTTAGACAGACAGACCTACACAAGCTGGATGCTTGTTACAACAAAATTGCTAAATTTGCCACTGGAGCCTCCTACCGCAGCCATCATTGTATCTCCCTTAAAGAATTAAACTGGCTAGAACTCCCACAACTCCTTCACTTTAATCAGCTCACCCTCGCTCATAAACTTATTAACCACCCCATAACATCCCTTCCCTTCAAACCCTTCTCCAACCTTATCACCCCATTAGGCCCCTAAGATCAAGCAACAAAAATCAACTCACTGTTATCAAACCCAAACACTCAGCAGGAGAAGCCATATTTTCATGTACCGTATCTAAACTTTGGAACAATCTTCCACCCTCTATAACTACTCTACCTTCCAGCAGCCTTTTCAAGACTGCACTCAAATTCCACTTAAATTTGCACTGGCTTTGTCCTTGTTGTAATCCAGACTAAAACCCCCACCCTTACCCCCCACCTAGACTCTTAACCCAACTACACTACCGCCCCTACTAACCACAGTCAGTATTAGCTAGTTGTCTTTACATACTTTAAAATCTTGTCTGACAACTTTGTTACTAATATTATAAATGACAAGAAACTATCTTAACTTGCAACATTTACTGTATATACTGTTGATAATCAATATCTTGTTATTGTATTAAAGCCAACAACCTGTAATGTTGTTTACTATTGCTGCAACTTTGTATCTCTATTTATCATGTACATGATGTGGAGCTTTTCTCCCCGGGCATCCGCTGAAAAACGGACCTGCGTCCAATCGGAATTTCCCAATAAACAAATGTAAATTAATGAAATAAATAAATAAATAAATATGAGACTGAGGCTAACAGACAACTTCATGACAGTAGATTTTACATGATCTTTCCCAGTGACCCCACCGCACGGTTTAAAGTTGAAATTGACAAGTTTTTTGATATAGCCATTGATGAGGGTATTATTAATGATAGAACTTGCTATCATCTAAAGGTAAAGGAGCCAGTCCCACGATTTCTGTACTTACTTGTAAAAGTACATAAAAGCTTGAATGACCCCCCCCCCCCCGGGGCATCCAATTGTCTCAGGTAAGGGTTCATTAACTGAACCCATTTCTGTTTATCTCACTAAATACCTTAAACCCTTGTTAACAGCTATGAGGGCAAACATTAAAGACACCACAGAATTTTTAAATATTATTTGTGATGCACAATTGGACGATGACTGGCTTCTTTGTACTTTAGATGTAACTTCTTTATACACCAGTATCCCTCACTGGGCAGGTTTGATGGCCTTGGAATTCAGGTTAAATGAATTAGCCCTCTATAGCCCTGGGTTCAATACTTTCTTACTATGTTTAACTGAGCATGTATTGACTAAAAATGTCTTTTATTTTAATGGAACTTGTTATCCACAAATGAAGGGTACGGCTATGGGGGCTTCTTTTGCTCCCGTATATGCTGACCTATTCATGGGGTATTTTGAGCATATTATGATTTATGATAATGATCATAATAATTTCATGGAAGAAATTGATATATGGAGGCGGTTCTTGGATGGCTGCTGGATGATATGGAAATCAGATATTACATACTTGGAAGACTTTTTAGAGTATCTTAATGACAACAAATGGGGGATCCATTTTACAGTTAATTATGATAAGAAGTCTGCTTCTTTCCTAGATGTCATGGTAAGCAAGCAGGAGGATGGTACTCTTACCAGTTCTGTCTGTAAGAAAGCCTTTCACTCTTATTCCTTGTTACATGCATCCAGCTGTCATCCAAGACACATTATTAGAAACATCCCAAAATCTCAACACATGCGCATTCGACGTATTTATTCAAAGGAAGATGATTTATTACATTATAATGTTGATCTCATGGTTAGATTTATGGAAAGAGGGTACTCTTCAACTCATCTATCACTAGTTAAGAATGAAGTTGACAAAATTCCCAGACAAAAATTGTCAACATACTGTCATCACAATCCCAGGGATGACACTAAGATTAGGTTCATAACTACTTTTGGTAGAAATACCCAGCAATTAATTAAACTCATACAGAGACATTGGAATATTTTATTAGTGGATGAATATCTTGGACAAATACTTGATGACAGGTATGCCTTTTCTTTTCAAAGATGGGTCACCTTAGGAGGTTATTTTAATTTTTATAAACGTGCTTCTTTTCCCAGTATTAAGTCTTAACGTACTTTGGATGGTACCACTCTGATGGGGTGTTTTCCTTGTGGTCACTGCAGTTTTTGCAAACACATAGTAAAAACTAAGGAGTTTAGTAGTAAAAATACACCACGGGTTTTTTAAATTAAATCTTTGACTAATTGCAGTTGTGCTTGGGTTATCTATTTGGCTGTCTGTAATTGCTCTGGGTTCTATATTGGACAAACGTCCAGACCCATGAAGCTATGTATTTCATAACATCTTAGTAATATGAGAAATAAAGTCATTATCAGTGGTCTGTATAAGCATACCCTTGTGCATAGTAATGCTATTTTTCAGTTTACTATCATTGATAAAGTAGGTGGACATAAATTCATTAAAGCCAGATGGCATGCGATATTAATCAAAAAGGAAAAGGTTGGATTATTAGACTTTGTGGACTATTTCCACTGGGTCTAAATGAACATCTGTAATTTTTAATGATTTATGCATCATTTTTGTCTTTTGGTATTATATTTGGTCCTGACAGGGTTATCATGTTTTTTTGGTGAAGGGTCTTTATTTAAATTCTCAAGTGGTTTTGTGAACTTAATTAATTATTAATCAGTTATTGTGTGTTATTGGTTATTTTGTTGTGCTCTAATGGTTTATAAGAGAGTTGCCTTGACTCTTCTTTTTTCACATTGATAAAGGCTTTTTTTGGGCCAAAACCGGTCTGTCTAGAATAAAAGGCATTTTTATTTCCCATTTGCTGCTGGACGTTTGTTTGATGCACATTGTTTGCTTGGGCCTTTGCACTTGTCATCCGGGAGAAGGTTTTGCTTTTGTTTCATTAATCTTAAAGCCCCTCAGAAAACCCTCAACCAATTTCCTGGACACTGCTGGCAGCGGGTAATGCATCAACAACTCCCTCAAGACCAGTACCTTAATAGTTGAATGAGTAGCCTGGGCACCACCTAGTTCCTCGAAAGGACCCTCCCCTTTTACCATGAAAATTCCACTGCCACATGCTCCTTATAGTCCCATGGGAGGGCCACACCATCCTCGCTGACCCAAAAAGTAAGACGCCTGGCCCCCAAGCTGACTTTCACCTCTACCACACTGCATAACTGAATGTGTATCCCTACACTTAGAGCAAGCATGGAAGAATCTGCAACCTGAACATCTCCCCACATTAAATGCCCAACAAACCCCAATGCCTCTTCTGCTGCCTTGCACACTCTATTACCCATCCCAAAGCTGTCCATCATGGTTGACAACCAAATATCAGGATATCTAACTTCCCAATGCATGGATTTGTCAATTGCCTTCCTTTTACAGAACGTTTGGTCATACCAAAGCCACGCGTTACTTGGTCATAACCTTTGTGCTTCCCATATAGTCAACAAATATGCTAGGAACAGAAGAGCCAAAGAATTGTCCCTGTCCAACCACACTGTCATATACTATATAAAGCCCAAGGCCCAATTTTCCCATGTCCTTTGCCAAAACATACCCACATGCCTGCGACCTAATGCTGCCAAAAGGTCCTTCCCATTCGCCGACTCAGCCTCCATCAAATGCTGTATCCTGTCTGCATCAATCAACTCAAAAATATCTACAAACACCCCTTTCCAAATCTTCTCCTTCACCACAAGCAATATATGAGGAGTTAAAAGAATTGACCCACCCTCCTGCCCTAAAACCTGTGTCGTCAACCAGTCCCAAACTCTGACCCTACATCATCTAAACAAGGGTCCCCATCATCAAAAGGGTACTATCAAAATTGAAATCATGACCCACTAATGCCTGTAAACCCGCACCAACAGCCGTGTCTACCTCTACACCCTGCGAAACCTTGAACCCTGTGTTAACTCTACCTTGCATACCCCCTCCCAACCCAAACAATCACTCCCCACTACTTGTCCTTCAACTTCCACCCCCACAGAGTCTAACAAATTATTACCTGTTGAGGGTGAAGGTGTTGCCATTGGTGTTTTAACCTCTGTTGCCCTCTCTTCAACAGTCCTCATCTGTCTTGATCTCTTGGCTTTAGATGATCTTGCACTAGTTGCTGTCTGCCATCTCTTCCTCATCTTCAAACCCTGCATGGAAGTTGTAAAAATCTCATCTGGCATCTCCCAAAAAAAATTCTCTGCTTGTGCCACAATACTTGCCATCTCCCAAAACAAATTCTCTGTTTGTGCCACGATACCTGCCCATTTCTGCCTTATCAAAAGTGCCTCTGTCATGGTCTCCAATTCACTACCTGAAAAACAAATAGACAATTGTGAGTACAAAGGGAGAGAGAGAGAGAAAAAACAAACACACCACTTAGTTTAAATAAAACTGTCTATTATAGTGGATTTAAGGGCTATATGTTGAAACAGTGCCTAATGTACTAGGTGGTTAATAGCAGCCTCTTAAAATAAATGGCATTGGATATTGACCCTAACACTCCAATCCCAACAACCCCCACCACATGAGCTGCCCCAAAAATAACTGTCTCTTGTAGGTCTAGAACCCAGGACCTTGCAGCCTATAGTCACAGCAATATACCACTAAGCCATCTGAACCAACAGCAGCCACCCGACTAACCCCAGCCTTGAATTAGTCTGCTGCTCCACATTGTCTATAAGCTATTCTATGTATTTTATTATTTATTTATATTTATTTATATGTATATTTTTTTTCTACATCCACTGGCACTACCCTCTCAGCTGATAGTGAGCCTACAGCACTACTGCCATGCTGCCAACACAACAAACTCAACCAGAGACAAAAGAGCTGAACTGCAACCCAATAATGACCACCACCACTCACTGACTGACTCGAAACCCTTTCATATACTCACACTAACACAAACTAAATACATTTTTTTTAATTTTATTTTTAAAGAAGTATGACCACTAGTGAACTGCACATGTGTGACAGCTGCTAACATCCCACAAAAAGCCCACAAAACACCACAACCACCAAAGAAAACAAGAAAACAACCCTACAGACGGAAAAGACATCAAAGCCACTGGAAGAACTCTGAACGTGAACTCGACACACGGAAAACACTTTATCACATGACAAACTGCTGCACAGCCTTTCCTCAGCCCCCCCCCCCAACCACCAAAGAATGCACAACAACTCAACCAGGCGCCCCTGCAAGCCTCATTGCCTTACTGAAACCTATTTAAATTAATCTCAGTATTTTGAAATTATTTTAATTATTTTTTTTTTATTATTTGTTATTGATATGGGCACTGGCGCACTGTGCATGCGCGGACAGCCGTTAATGGCCTGCAAAAAGCCCGCGAAACTGCTACCACCAATGAAAACCGGGAAAACAACCCTACACACAGAAAAGACCCATCAAACCAATGCAAGAAATCCGAACTTGAACCCAATACACGGAAAAACACTTTATAACACGGCAAACTGCCACACAACCAACCACCCATGAACACAACACTTCAATCAGGCCCCCCTGAAAGCCATCTCCACCAGCCCACGGACCACCAACAAATACCTGAACTCCATAAAGTCACCTAACCCTAACACCAATGTGTTCCAAATAACCTTAAGGGGAGACAACAGAAAAAAACACTTTCTATACCTACATCTTCCATCCCCTTCCTTGCAATAAACCAGTAACTGAGCTTACCTTGTTGCCTGAGTAAAACACCCAAGGCCTACCTTACTCTCCTCAGGTCGTCTGGGATGTGTTCCTGCCCAACAACTAAAACCCACCCCAAAAGCCTACAGGACCCACCCCCAAACGTACCTCACTTCCTTCATCAGCTTCTAGCCTCTTTATCCCTTTCTTGCCCACTCCCTTCAAACTCACTATCACCTTACCTACTACTTTCTTATATCCCAGCTCCACCCCCCCCACTAAAGATGTCCCGTGACAACTTTGTCTGTTCCAAACATCATTTCTTTGATTCTGGAATGTATCCCCTTCAGAATAATAGTAGTAGTAATAATAATAATAATAACAATAATAATAGTAATAATAATAATAACAATAATAATAATAATAATAATAATAATAATAATAATAATAATAATAACAATAATAATAATAATGATAATAACAATAATAATAGTAATAATAATAATAATAATAATAATAATAATAATAATAATAATAATAATAATACTGCTTGTTAACCAAGTAGGCCCATTGGACAAATGGTCCCAATTCTGGAGTGCCCAAGAGTAATGTCTGGTTATGTGACTTGCTCAAGGTCACACAGTAGGCAAATGAAGGCTGTGGAAACCAAACCCTGCCTTAAACTCTGTGCCAGCTACTAGGTATATACTCAGCATTGTGAGGTTCACTTAGCCAAACCTCTGTCACACTTAGAGAACAACATTGTTTAATAGCTGTTCTCACATGTATACTTTGACTACACCACCAAGGCTTCACAAGAATGAAGTGCCTTTTATAAACATATTCAATACACTGAGAAAACGTTTTGGGAAACCATAAAGGTGCAACATACCAAGTAACAGTTTATACAGCACCCCATTAAATTCTATATGTGTAAGAGATTTATGTACGTCCAAATGTAATGCTCATCCTTTCTTCCTGTAAAGTAATATTCAACAAAATTGCCCTTATGATGTAAATACAAAGTCTGTGTTGTCACCATCAACCTTGCAATGTTCTAGTCACCTACAGATTAAATGAAAATACACCATTTATTCTAACTTGAGTCATTACAGCCAGCTTCATGACAGACAATATTAATATGCATTCAGCTTCATGACACAAAATATTAATATGCATGCAGTTTGATTTACTATGTCACATTTCAGCTTCCCTTTCCAAAGAGGTTTAAGCCATCATAAGTAAAATCGGTTCACCTAACATCATTAAAATAGATACGCATGAGTAAATCATGTTCTGTTTGGCCTCAGTCTGTATAACCAGACAATAACATTCCATCAAACCCACATCTAACAGACCGTCAGTGTTTTTTTTGTTTTTTTGTTTTTTACAAACTCCATTTACCAGTATTTTTTATTCCCTTAAAGCCTCAACCTAGTACTTAGTCTCTGTTAATTCTACCTTACTAATGTCAGTGTGTAACCATGTCACATACTGTTGTACAATTATAAACTCTGTCTTACTCATAAAGATATGTAGCTGTGTCCTATAATGCTGTACAGTTTATTTTCAGTGCTGGCTTTCCTTACCTCATCACTAATACACATCAAACTCAAAAGTGTTGTACTTATTTCCTCACTCTGTCAGAAACACTCAGCAGCACACATCACGATCAAAGATGTCATTTTCTCCTGTATGTCACCTAAACGTTGAATACATTTTCAGTTTTACCATCTACATTATATTGCTGCTAATATGATAAAACCATGAGATATTATTCATAATATGCTTTATGTTCTGTTTCATTAGGGTCTTGTCTTTCTTAACTCCCATTTCTGTTTATTTCCACTAACTTATTCAGTTCTTGCGTATCAGTTTTATATCCACTCCATTCAGACAATAATTTCCTCTTCATGTGTTGCACACAAATATGTATCAACCTAATGTTGAATGTTACCTGTCATTCTGAATCACTGCCCCCTGTTACCATTTAACTACACACTTTGGAATTTATCCCATGAATGATGTGTTGGAATACAACATGCTATGATTTATTGTAATTTCCACATAGCGAGGTTCTTACCCTCCACATTGCATCCCTCATGAGATCTTATATCCATGTTACACCTCTCCTAGCATAAAGGAAAAGCGAAGCCCAGAGACGTCCAATAAAGCTCCCAGTCAGCAGAAACTGTTCAGTTACTTAATTCTCAGCATAGTCGCACAGAGTGGAAATGAAAATACTTAAAAAAATCACTTTTATTAAATCCACCAAAACACATTAACGCTCAAACCATATGTTTTTGTTTCTTCAAGAAATGAAACGTATGGTTTGAGCGTTAATGTGTTTTGATGGATTTAATAAAAGTGATTTTTTAAGTATTTTCATTTCCATGCTGTGTGACTATGCTGAGAATTAAGTAACTGAACAGTTTCTGCCGACTGGAAGCTTTATTGGACGTCTCTGGGCTTCGTTTTTCTTTTGTGTTTACTGGTTTCTGTGGAGCTCTTGCGCTTTCTTTGGGATTTACCTCTCCTTGCATAGTAGCTCAGCATTACACATCTCTGGGGATGGTGCTTTCTCATTATGTCTATCTTGGGATGTTAATTCTGTTTTGTCTCTCTTGGGATAGTGTGCGCTCATAACTTGGTTTATACTGCAGGCTCTTTAGACTTCTTTTTATTTGTTATGTTATTCACTACTCTCTGCAGCTAGTCACTTATAGCATTATAATGCTGCAATCCTATCTCAGTGTGGATGTAAAATACATAAACCACAAATTATTTCTCTTCATCGTTACAATATTCACTTCATAAATGAGTCCCTCCGCTGACTTTGAAAAGGTCTGCATTTTGCATGGATATTTCATGGATAAATATTTTAGGTTTAAAAGATTTAATTTATGTCCTCAATTTCAGTTCATATATTTTGAGTTATAGAAGTGTTGTTTCCTGTTCTGACAAGGTTTGAACTGCAGCTTAATATGACAGCTGCTGTTTTTACACCTCTGTTAGTTAAAATTCTGATCCAGGCAAAACTAAATCAAATTCTGAGCTTCTGGTATCTGATAAAAGGTCTGTAGGCAGAATTTAAATTATTGAAATCATATTATTGAATTCGACTTTATGCTCCATTCTTTTTATACAGAGCTACTAAAATGCATATGTATCCATAATGGTGTTCAGGCATAAGTAATTACTTTTAGCAAAGTCTGGTTGTTTCATTCAGAGTTTTAAAGTTATGGACTTAAGAGTCTTAGCTTCATTCCGTCACTTTCTGCTTACAAATTGAGTGAATCTCAGCTAAGTCACTAACAGACATTTTTACTGGATTGTCCGTAAAAGAGAAAAAAAAACAGTGAGCAACTGGTTAGAAATGGCAGAAATGGGTTGTTCTTGTAAATACCAACTATTTAAAATAAAAGCCAAAAATGATAGCATGTCCATCGATTTCATCCGGTTATCCCCGAATAATTGTATCCTGCCAAATCTCAACATTTATGCAGATATCCACATTTATTATCACAATGACAACTTCACTAGTCCGCCACTGCACTATACCAGCTTGAACTCTAAATAGTAATCTAACTGTGGCATTATGAGTTACACCACCAAACAGTGAAATGTTTAATAACATTATCACAACTGTAAAAGATTAATAATAATAATACTAATAATAGTAGGAATACAGAATAGCACCAATAATAATAATAATAACAACACTATAGTCCCATTAGTTGCTAATTATGATAATTGTAACAGCAACACCACTGCATGCAGTAAGTGTAGTGCACCCACCTGTTTACATTGTAATTAACTAGGGTATTACCTTGCCACGGCACTACTTTTCCACCTGTACTTGTGATTCATTATATGCCTGAAATAGGGCCAACCCGGACTCACCTCTGTACACCTTCCACACAAATAAATGCAAGTTATGTGGAACAGACTCAGTGGTGTTTGAGAGCTTTTCTAGAACTGAGTCAGTGTGTCGCTGTTTTGACTAGCAACCACCAAATGTTTTGCATGTTTGGGGTTTTGAATAATTATGTGTCCACTAAATGAGGCAGTGTTATTCATTGTGGACCACAGTGTCATACTAAATAAGGCTCTGGTGTTGCAACACTATACATCTTAAAATGGAAGCTCACAGGATACCCAAGCTGAAGAACTCAGTTCAGTAGACTGGACACCACTTTGTGACTTTACCTTCCCTGATGAGCCTCTCACACTATGTTTGAACATTCTAATTTCCATTCACAGTAAGTTATACCAATCAAAAGCTAATAGGTCTATAGCACACAAAGTGCCTTGGCTAACACTTCAAATTGTCCAGCTTATATAATACAGTGAACAATCTTGTCTAGTGTGGAAAAAGCACTCAGTAAACACAACCCATACACAAAGATCAGCACTAAGAAAGCAAAGGCCAACTCATGTAAGTATAGACAAACTGACCTATTAGACTGAACTAAACAAAGTCTGGAAATGTTTCAAAGATCTAGCTAATAGTAAAATCTGCAATACTAGCAAACACTAAAACAGTTAGACAGTGATGTAGAACTAGGACTGCAGTGTATTATTTGCAATTCACAATCACCACATAGTATGAATATTGCAGGCTCTCCACCTCCATGTAGGGTCACTGTTGTCCTTCCTGGACTACACATACTTCTACTTTAGTTAAAAAAAAAATAATCAAGGACATGGTCAGCAGCATTCCTGAAAATAAAGTTAGTAGCACCTACAGTGTTTACCCTCTGTTTCTTAAACTTGATAGGTAATTTCTAGCTGCCACACTATGACACATCTGCAGTCCCTTTCTTATAGATAGGCTTGAAATTACCTCTGTTTCGATAGCCTGGTAACGTCCTATGATCCTATGACAGAGATGTGGTCTTTGAACATCATGTATGATGTCCAAGTCCAAAGATGCCATTGTTCTGTTGTACTCTGCCCTTACAAGACCAATTATCGAGTGGAATGCATCCTTTGGCATTGATATAAACATGCATGTGCAACAACTGGAATGACCGCAGAGGTCATCAGAAAAGGAATACATGGTGTGGAAAACAAGTTCTGAGCAGACTGCCGCAATGCATTGTCCTGATACTCGGTAGCCCACAGGCTGCTGAGAAGTGACCTATGCCTGGCCAACAAATCATCCCCTGAGTCAGCCTTAGTGCACCTGCTCCTTCTTTGGAACAGGCTTTCCATCCATGTGAAGCAAAGTTCTTTTCTGCATGTATTCAAGTGAAATTTGAATCAGTGGATGGTGAATCGCAAATGTACCCCTGGTCTGACACCTGTGAATCTTGTAAGTGCTTGACCATTCATACCCAAGTTTATATACCCCAAACATAGCTTATGGGACTAATATCTTTATAATATTCCTGGGAAGCATGGCTAGGCTTAGAAATGCTCTTTTGTGTAATTAGCCTACTGTTCTCTTATGATCCTATGATCGTTAGAGCCTATGGTCTGGTAAAGAGCACCATTGCCAAATCGGGCATCTGTCCAAATACAAGAGCAACTTATAAATGATTAAATTATATATTTAATTGCTCAGTATGACATTCTTTCAATCAGGCAACATGGCTTCAGACCAACATACAATATTACAGCTACCATCCTTTCTTTTGCTAATAAGATTTACACCAATACTGAAAAGGGGAAAAGGTCGGGTGTAATGTTATTAACCTTAAAAGAGCCTTTGATTAAGTCAGCCAAAATGCCTTATTGACAAAACTCATAAATTAGCAAATTCCCTATATTCTGTATATGATTCTGATCTTCTCAGTAGAGCCTTCATTATATCATCTAACAACCCATGCCCACTACTTTCTTTCACTATCACTGGTGTACCACAAGGCTCAGCCATAGGTCCCATCTTATTCTGTCTGTTTATCAACAGTCTGATTTAGAATCTTCACAAACCTGATTTATCCTTTATGTTGATGACAGTCATCTTCAGTTCTTATAATACTGAAAACCACATAAACTGCTTACCATCGTTGTAGCTTAATCACTGGTGCCCTAAGCACCTGGGCAGCTCCTTATATAGGCACCCTCCCTACTGTTATTAACATACTGAGCTCCATGGATGCAGTGTCAGCATTCATTAAAGAAATTGTAATAAATAATAATAATAATTAAAATGTCAATAATAGTAACAATAAGCAGAAGAAAAAGCAATGGCATTTTTGAGCTAATGCCAGTCCTGCACTTACTCCCCATAAGCAGTTGCTTATCACACCCCTTAACTCTTGTGTGTGAGTCAGCCACCTTGTCACCCTGCTCTAGTTATGACTTTACACTTTAGGACAAAAATATTTTAAACATCTCTGGAGTTGGCTTTGCTGTAACAAGCTATCCATTAACGCTAATAAATCTGCCTGTAATGGTCTCTCTCTCTCTCTCTCTCTCTCTATATATATATATATATATATATATATATATATATATATATATATCTCAGTTGCTATTGCAGACCCAGTTCACCAACCACTGGCAACAGTCACACAACAAAAATACCCAGGACTGTTTCTTGATCAAACATTATCATTCCAACATCTTACTCGGTAACGGTCGCTTAATGTCCTGTTGCAGCTTAGGACAGCATATAAAGTAGCTTACCTTCTTACCAAGTATGCTAAGTGAGCCATTGCTACCAATGCACTTTTACCTCAACTGAATATGCCATATAATCATCACACAACCTGCACATACTACAAAATCCGAAAACAATTTTTTCAAGTTCAACTATCTCAGCCCTCACTATAAGCACCATAGTGGGACAACTGATAAAGCTAACTTTCTCCCAATAGAAGGAATTGCCACCCTCCTTCTCAGTAACTTCACAAACAAACTCTTAAAAGACCACTAATACTTTCATCTCTATAGTGTCCAGTAGTATATTAAAATTACATGTACCAGAGGAACTGTAATGCCAAGCTACTTAACTGCCCACCTCATATACTTGCCATAGCAGAGAAAGATTTTCTTAAATTAGTAACATAAACTTAGAGTAAAATACATTCCAAGCAAACAGAAACTCTAACAGTGTAGATAATGTTTTTAAATTCCTTAGAAATGCACCATTGATATCTAACAATGTCATTGGTTTGACAGCGAAGGTTAGATACAATTCCATTACTGTCCCCTCTTTTTCCTGACATAAGTAGATCTTATAAATATTTGACTATACTATAAGAGGTTGTCATAGGAACCCCACATCTTTCACAGA